>NW_024062798.1:1800000-2065000 GCF_006381635.1 Hibiscus syriacus | reverse complement strand
TGCTTATGTCTCTGATAGGCCACAAGAGGATCGACACCAAGTAAATTTATCAGTGTTGATCGCCTTTGTCATGAAATCTGCTATGTTGTCTTTGGTATGGATCTTCTGCATATCTACTGTCCCTTCTTCCACCTTTTTCACGAATGAAATGGTACTGAACTCGTATGTATTTTGTCCTTGAATGAAATGTTGGATTCCTTGCTAAATGCAAGGCGCTTTGACTGTCACAAAACAGAGAGATATACTCTTGATTGTGCCCATGCTCCTCCAATAACATCTTCAACCAAATTGCTTATTTACTGGCTTGTGTAGCTGCTACATATTCTGCTTCTATTGTGGATGTAGCCACAACTGACTGCAACTTAGAAACCCAGCTTACAGCTCCATCAGTAACTTTGAACACATATCCTGTTGTAGATTTGCTTTTATCCAAATCCCCTACATAGTCAGAATCTACATACCCATTGATTAGCAAGTTTGATTCTCCGTAACATAATGCAACATTTGAGGTCCCTTTGATGTATCTCAGGATCTTCTTTACTGTATTCCAATGCTCTTTGCCTGGATTTGCCATGTACCGACTAACCACTCTCACTGCTTATGCAATGTCTGGTCTTGTGCATATCATAGCGAACATTAAACTTCCCACTGCTGATGCATACGGTACTCGAGATATCTCCATCCTCTCTTCTTCACTGCTAGGACTCATACTGGAGGATAATTTGAAGTTAATAGGAAGAGGGGTAGAAATTGGCTTACAATCTTGCATGTTGAATCGTGACAAGATCTTCTTCAAGTTATTCTTTTGTGAAAGCTAAATCTTCCTATTACTTCTGTCTCGGTGAATTTGCATCCCTAGAATCTTGTTTGCTGATCCCAAGTCCTTCATTTCAAATTCCCTAGCCAGTTGTGCCTTCGATTCTTCAATATGATCTTTGTTGGGTCCTGTAACCAACATGTCATCCACATACAACAGCAATATAACAAAATCGTTATCACCAGACCTCTTGAAATAAGCACAAGGGTCTGCATTAAGTCTGTTGTATCCAATGCACATAATGAAGGAATCAAATCTCTTATACCAACACCTCGACGTCTGCTTTAGATCGTACAGAGATTTGTTCAACCTACAAACCAAGTTCTTCTTTTCTTCTTTTTCAAAAACCTTCAGGCTGGAGCATATAAATCTATTCTTCAAGATTCCCATGAAGAAAAGTTGTTTTAACATGTAGCTGCTCTAGATGTAAGTTTAATGTAGCAAACATTGCCAAGACTACTCGAACTGTTGTTAGTCGAACCACAGGAGAAAAAATTTCATTGAAATCAATACCTTCTTTTTGAGCATATCCTTTGACCACCAGTCTTGCACGATACCTCTCCACTTGATCGTCACCATTTCGCTTGATTTTGAAGACCCATTTGTTACCAATTGACTTCTTTCCTTGTGGTAGTGGCACAAGGTCCCATGTATTATTTTTATGAAGGGCTTCAATTTCTTCTTGCATCGCCATCATCCACAGTGAAGAATCTGAGTTGTTTATTGCCTCCTGGTATGTTGATGGCTCACCGTCCTCTGTTAAAAGGCAATATGCAATATTACCTTCTATAACATAATCTGAGTGCCAATTGGGACGTCTTCTCACACGATCTAATTGACAAGTTGTTGGAGCTTCAAAACTCTCTGGTTCTTGTTCATCATGTGCTGGTTCTGCTTCAGAAGAATCTCCTTGTTCAAACTCTTTTTCCACATGTATCTGAGTAGTCTCTGAATTTTCAGCGCTTTCATCGTCTTCTTTTCTTTGTAGTTTATCTTCTACAAAGATAACATCTCTACTGATGATCACTTTGCGGGCAGTGGGATCCCACAAGTGATACCCCTTTACTCCATCAGCATACCCCAAGAATTTGCATTTCCTGGATTTTGGATCCAACTTTGAAATTTCTTGGGAGTTGTACATCACGTACACTATACTTCCAAATACATGGAGGTTTGAATAATCAGCTGGTTTTCCAGTCCACATCTTCATTATTGTCTTCAGCTCTATTGCAGTTGATAGAGCTCGATTCACCAAATAACAGGCGGTATTGACTGCTTCTACCCATAATGATTTTTCTAGGCCTACATCCCTCAACATTGCTCTTGTTCTTTCTAACAAGGTTCTGTTCATCCGCTCTGCCACTCCATTTTGTTGAGCAGTGTTCGCCACTGTGAACTGTCTTTTGATGCCTTCTTTCCTGCAAAAGTCATCAAATTCTTCGCTTGTGTATTCTCCTCCATTATCTGTTCTAAAACACTTGATCTTATTTCCAGAATCAAGTTCCACCCGCACTTTGAAGTTTTTGAAAGTTGAAAACATGTCTGACTTCTTCTTAATAGGGTGCACCCAACATCTCCTGGAGTAGTCATCAATAAATGAGACAAAGTATTTTGCTCCGCCTAAGGATGATACTGGTGCTTGCCATACGTCAGAGTGAACCAATTCTAGAACACTTTTGCCTCTAGAATTTGATGTGTTGAATTTCAACCGGTGCTGCTTACTTGTTATGCAATGCTCACACAAAGTAAGTGATACCTTTGTTAAGCCTGGAAGTAGCTTTTGCTCCACAAGGACTTTCATTCCTTGTTCTGACATGTGTCCAAGTTTCTTATGCCATAGCATTGCAGAATTTGAACTACATGAGGCAACAGAGGCTTCTGCTTCTAGCAATGTCTCTCCCTTCAGCATGTACAAGTTTGCAGCTATCTTTTCACCTTTCAGCACCACAAGCGCTCCACGGAACACCTTCATGATTCCTTTTCGTGTTTCAATCTTGCTAGCATTATTATCCGATAATCCGTAGGATAATAAATTTTTCTTCAGACCTTTCACGTGCCGCACATCTCGAACAACTTTAATTATTCCATCATACATCTTCAATTTGATGGTTCCCACGCCAACGATCTCTAAGGCATGATCATTGCAACTATACACAGATCCTCCTGAGACAGGTTCATAATGATGGAACCATTCTCTTCTTGAGGTCATGTGATATGTTGCTCCCGAATCAATGAGCCATATATCTGCAAATCGTTTTCTTCCTTCCACGGTGGTTGACGCTTCACATCATAGAGCATCTCCATCATCTGAAGTGTTTGCGGTATTGCCTTGTGGATTAGAGTTTTTATTTAGACTCCAACAATCCTTCTTCAAGTGACCCTTCTTTCCACAGTTGTAGCACTTTAAATTCTTCTTGCTCCTCGACTTCGATCTACCATGTTTGTGACTGTTTCTTTGGCCACGTTTTGTTGATCTCCCTCTCATCATTTTCAATGCTTCTACTTGTTACAGATTTACTTGTCTGTCTTCCTTGTTCTTGTGCCGATTTTCTTCTTGTAGAACAGCAGCTGCAACGTCATCGAAGACTAGACTGGTGACTTTACTGTTTGTCAAGTTGATGATGAGTTGATCATACGAATCCGGTAGACTTTGAAGTAGAAGTTCAGCACGTTTCTTGTTCTCCTATTTTATAGTTTAGGGATGTAAGCTGAGAAAATAAAGTGTTCAGCGTATTTAAGTGCTCTGTCACTGAAGTAGATTCTGGCATACGAAGAGTGTACAATTTCCTCTTAAGAAAAATTTTATTGTGCAATGATGTGACCTCGTACAATTTAGTGAGATGATCCCATATCTCCTTAGCTGTCTTCTTCTCCTCGATGCTTGACAATACTTCATCTGCTAATGCTAGATGAAAGTTTGCCATAGCATTCCCGTCCATTTCGATCCATTTGTTGTCATCTGTGAAATCTACCGGCCTTTCACTGATAGATGCTAGACACCCGTCTTTCCTCAGGATGACCTTCATCTTCAATTTCCACAATGAGAAATTTCTCCCATTGAATTTTTCAATATCAAATTTCGTTGCCATAGCTTCTTTTACGGATAGCTCCCACTATTTCACTATCGTGAATAGTTCTCTAGAACCTTCAAAGAATGGGTAATACCTTCTTACTTTCTTATGTTGGAGGATCCACCTTTTGGTGGTAACCACAAAGATAATAAGCAGATATTACACACTTTAGTCTAGCTCTGATACCAATTGTTGCGGAAGACGGCTATCGGATAGAGCAAAAATACAACTGATAATTTGAGAAAATAAAAATTAAAGATAAAAATAGACACAAAATTTACGTGGAAAACCCCTAAATAATATAGGGTAAAAAACCACGGGCAATGATAGAAGAATTTCACTATGAGAAAAATATGAATTACAACCTCTCTCGATCTACCAAGGAGAAAACAATGATAATTCTCTCTTGATAAAAAAGGAGAAAACAACTCTCAAGAAACTCTCTAAATTCTCTCTAGTATTGGAAGAAAGCTAGAATGCTTTGGGATGTTTTTGAAGCTAAATGAGCTAGGGTATTTATAGTTGAAGCTTAAGGACTAATTTGTAAATATCCTAAATTACAATGACTAAAATTGAGATTTTACCATTGTTGATTTTCAACAAATAACCAACCCTCTTTGACAAAATTGGTGGCTGTCACCGAAAGTGGCTTTGCCACTTGTTTATTTTTCATCATAATAAGCTATTAATTTTGATATAGAAAGTATAAACACCCTCTTATTAATTGTCTAATATACCATTGTGCATATATTATCTATCATTGTTCTTGTGTATGCAGAAAATCCCCATTGGGAGATTCACCCACCAAAACCAGTGTGCGATCCGGATCGATCCAGATTAATCAAGACGAAGCCTTGGAATTGGAAGGCAAAAAAAAAAGCTATTAATACATATCATTTATTCATATGATAAAACTTACCTTAATGATTAAAATATTTTAATGTTGAGCAACCAAAACTTACCCTTATGTTTGTTCAAGAATAACTCTTAACCATTTGACATTGAACACTCACATCTCTAACATTCCTAATGCTCGAACCTGAGACTTCTAGAAATAAAAACAAAAATCACCAACATTTGTTTATTTTCTCTCTTTCATGTCTATCCACTTTTATGCTTAGAAAATGGTTTATTTTATTAATTTTGTTTCATTTTCAAAAAGAATAATATCAATAAGGTTCTACCTTCTTTATTCTAATATATGAATATTAATTTTTTTATTAATATTAAGGACAATATTCATTTTACGATTATATCAATTAGGACAAAACATATTCAAGTCGATAATTTTTTACACTACAATAATCTCTTTAATCATTTTTATTGGGTAAATTATATAAATCATCAACTTAGTTTTCTAACCTATTTTGCTCACTGAACTTTAAAACTTTTCAATATACTCATTGAACTTTGAAGATTGAATTCTTTGGAAACTTTGTCATTAGATAATTAACGGCGTTATGACATGAAAACTTACCCCAATGACGGCGTTTTGAATCCCTGAAAAAAATAAATTTAAACTCAAAACATCGTTTTAATTCCTCATAAAAATTTATTTTTCTTTTTCTTTTCTCATTTTCTGCTCATTCCTCATTTCTTCATTCCTCCACTCCCCCTCCCCATTTCTCTTAGTTTGAGCGCCTCCATTCCCCTCCTATGTTTGATGCTTATATCACCCTTTCCCTCATTCTTTTGTTCTTTTCATCCATTTTTCTGTCATTAATCTGAATAGATCGAGACTTCGACCATCACGTTTGTTTGTACCAAAACACCACGCGATGTTCAGTTTTTGATAAGATAAATTTCGGGATAATGGTTCTACAACAGTAGTGCTCAAGGAATTAGTTCGCATGCAAAGGTCTAGGTAGTGAAATGATAGTGCTGCACAGCTCTCATATGGTCGGAAGAAGTTTTGATTTTCTATTGTTAGTTGTGGGATGATGGAGGAGAAGAACTGTCATGTACGAGCGTGCACCCTTATTCAGAGTGGTTGAATCGTCATTGAGGTGAAATTGTAGATGTTATTCTGTTTGCATGATGACAGTGTATCTTTTTCATTCTCTCACTCCCACCCATTGACTTCCAT
The DNA here is from genome assembly GCF_006381635.1 of Hibiscus syriacus. NCBI lineage: Eukaryota > Viridiplantae > Streptophyta > Magnoliopsida > Malvales > Malvaceae > Hibiscus > Hibiscus syriacus. Next base: position 2,059,026 of record NW_024062798.1, on the reverse strand, counting down.
TGTCCATCGATAACCATGCCAAATTTGGACCCTTTCTCATACTTTTTTTGTCACTGCATTTAGAGCAATTTTGCATGTAATATCCACTTTGATTCTTTGTATAACAGGCATGACTATGGTGAAGAAACATTTTATAGTAAAGAAACAATGGAGGTATGGTCAATGAGAGCTTGGAGTTTGGTAGTGGTCGATCTGCAATTGGGGTTGTGGTTTCTGGCTTAAGCTTTAAGATTGGAATTAGAGTTTGATTACTTAAATTTTAGTTTCTTTTTATTATAAATATATATGGCATTAAATAATAAAAGAAATTCATGTCATAGTTAAAAATATTAAAATAATCCATGTCATATTGAAGTTTATAATTTAAATGGTAGAATAAGCAAAATAGGAGTAATTCCAAAATTTAATGAGTAAATTGAAAAGTTTTAAAATTTAGTGAGCAAAATTGAAAGAAAAGTTCAATGGTGATTGTTGTAATTTATCCTTTTTTATTTTACTTATTAGTACTAACAAATCGGATTTAGTATATTCTTATAAGTTCAATGATGATTGATGTAATTTACCCTGTTTATTCCCCGCGCCCCCTAAGTTCTTTAGCCCTCTTAAGTAATGTAAAAAATGAATATATAATATTTTTCTTTTTTTTAATCCACCCAGTTAAAAGTATGAATGGGCAGTGGCAAAGTATATAGTGGAATACAACTATTTACTTGAAACAAATCAAAAGTAAAAATAGAAATATCCTTTTATGGTACGAATGTTTGTTCCACTTGAACTTGTTGAATCATTAATGGAAGTCATAATGAAGTGACCCTTCATATGAAACAATCTCTTCACATTCCTGTTTCGATGTTTTCTTAAGGATTCTGTAAGTTTTGACTATACTTAGTGATGTTTGACAAATAACCTTTTTAAGAGCTTTTAATTTATTTGAGCATAAATTGTTGATTAATAGTTAAATTTTTTATTTTTAGTGTTTGGTAAACACTTTTGAAATAGTTTATTGTATAAAATAAGCTGAAAATAAAAACATCGGAAAATGCAACGGTGTGTAAGAGTTGATTGTAAAATAAGATATTAAATGACATATTTGACCTTATTTTTTCCCATAATTACATCTTTATCATGAAACCTAATACAATGAAATAGCATTCATCATAATATATTTAAGTTGAAATTTTATTTTTTGTTCTAATTTTTAGTTGTAGATATATTTAAGAAAATATAACAAAACATGAAAGTAAAAAAAATTAGTGCTGATATTTTATACAAAGTTAATAGTATATATCAATCTCACAAAGTTAATATTTGTAAATATTAAATTTTAAAAATATATTCAAAAACTTCAAAAATATTCACTAATTTTCTTAAGGAATTTTTAATTCATTTTCAAAAGTATTTTATTCGAATAATTTCATCCCAATAAAGACTAAAATATTATAAAACATATATGTATTTAACAACTAAATGTATCATACTCTTATTTGTCATTTTACCCATATCAGCTATCACCTAAACTTTACCATACACTTCTATATAAACAGTTAATCAAATCAGTTTCTCAAATCAACTAATCAAATCAGTTGGTCAAACCAACTACTGGAATCAGCTACCAGCTATTATATATCAGTTGTTTGCCAAACACTCCCTTTAGTTTTTTCTTTACTCAATAAGCTTGTTCACCTTTGAGTTCCTGTTAAATGTACCAATGAATGGGATACGGTGAAATTTAATTCAATTATGATTTTATACTACTAATTGTAATTTCCTGCATCAACACATCCAACAAAGAATCTTCCTCATCAGTAGCATCAGTTAAGTCAAATAAATATTGCCTAGGAAAAACTTATCCTCCATATGCAAAAATGACCTAAATGCAACTAAATGCAACTAAAATGATATGACAACGATTTTTAGACACACAATAGCTTAAGTAAAAAGACAAAAAAACATAGTCTTTTTACGGAGTTATCAGTCTGACATGTCAACAAGTTAAAGTAGAGCATTACACATCTTCTGAATTGTTGTAACCGATTTTCATCCCTTAATGGGAATGGAAATGAGTTACAATGGATGTTGTAACAAGTAAAGTTTATTCAAGTTAGTCTCAAGATAGTTGTTGATCAACAACAGTCATTCAGATTTGAAAAGAAAACATATCTTCTATTAAGTTGGTGATAAATATTTCTTTAAGTATTAATTAGATTCATCTCATGATATCATATCGGAGAATATTAAGATTCAATTAAAGTTTGACTTATAAAAACAATACTTATTAAAGTTTGCTAGAGAAATCAAATGCTAAAAAGCTAATTGGAAAAGAGAACATGATATGAAAAAACAATATATTCATCTGCTTACATCATATGTGTACTGAAAACATGGTAGCAGATTCTGCTCAAAATAGTTTTTGTAAGTCATCTTTGAAAATTCATCATAAATTGTACAAATTGAACTAGAAGAAATCCTTATATGGCTATATTCGTATTCAATACTAGTTTTCAGTGGAATAAATAGAATAATTTTTAAGTGTTTATATTAATACATAATAATATTTCTTTAAAAGTAGTGCAAACTGTCAGAGTAGTAATTTACGATAAATTTTGTAACCGAAGTAATTGAAAGCGAAGGAATAAACCTAAAGCTTAGTGAGGCTTATATTTTGGAACTATAAATAAAGTGTCAAAGTGAATGCATTATTTATTTAAGTTATATCTAACTGAGGAAGACTTGTGATAAGTCAACCTCGGATGATTTAAAAGAAAAGTTTGAATTAAATTATGGGATATTTTCATACTAATTAACGAAATGATTTATGATATATTTGGATATGAAACATCCAAAATATTTTTATATGATATTTTATGAAAATATATTTGAATTAAATTTTTAAAATGATTTTTAAGCAATAACGACTCAAAGTGTGTAATGTGATATTTGTATTTTTTTAATTATGAATGGTTTTGGGTATGAACTATCCAATGCACTGGTTTTGATAAATGATATTGAAAAATGCTACTAATTGGAAATGTTGAATTATAAATGATATGAATTTAAAGTAAAGCCCATTGTATGTTTCATTGATAGTCGTAGGTACAATTGGCATGCCATGAAGTGGAGTGATTCTAATTCTGATTCTTATCTGGTGCATTCTGTATCACACCATTGGTGAAAATGATATGAATGCACTTGGAGTGCATAGTATGAGTTTGATGAAACCACTGAAGTACTTATTGCGCACACTCGTCTGACTCACGTCCTTGCATGGTTATAAATATACATTTGGCTATGAATCTAAAAGAAAAGTTATGAATCAGAAAGTAAAGCTATGAATCTAAAATAAATTATGAATCTAAAATAAATTATGAATCTAAAATAAATTATGAATTTGGCAAGTTCTGAATCTGAAAATGAAACTTTTGAAATACATCTGAATGAAAAGAATATGACATGATTATTATGTTTGATATTGATTATCATAGTTTTGACACAATCATTAGATGATGATTTTCAGGTTTTTGATGAGGAATAGCGGCTTAAATAAGTCAGTTTGAATATTTAATGATTTTATTTAAATTTAAGTTTAAAGTTTTAAATTATTATAATATTATTAAGTTGTTTTATATATGATATCACTTTAGTTTATTTATAATGCCTCACTAAGTGTATACTTAGCGTGTGATGATTTTTATACGTAGGTAAAGAAGAGCAAACGAAGTAAGGAGTTGAGCTCGGCATCAATCAACCAAGAATAATTACATGTATCAGTAATAACATCCTATTATTTTAATTTCCTAGATGGCATGTATGTGAATAAGATATGCCTACGATATATAGTTATGAATATAATTATGAATATAAGATATGTGAGTAAAAATTATATTTTTATCAGAATAAGAAACATTTTAAAGTAGATGATTATCGACAGATTATTTTATGATAGGAAACAATATAGAACTATCTAGTTGATGCCTAAAATTGTTATTGATTTGGGTGATCTAAATATTATATTATGATTTTACGTGACTAATTTATTATATTGAAAGATTAAATTGGATAAGTTTTAAATAAGCAAATGTGTATTGATTTTTCAACTATAAAATGTCTGTAAATGTTGTGTGACATCTTTGACTCGTATTCGGGTACATATACGAGTTAAGAGTGTTATATCATCGAAAGAAAGATAATTGGTCTTGACTTGATAAGAAAAAACAAAGAGAAGGTTATGATGATTCAAGGTCATTTGAGAGAAGCCTTTGATAGGCAGAGGTCATATGCAAACTTGAAGTGTAAGGATATTGAGTTTGCTATAGTTGATAAAAAGTTCCTAAAGGTTTCACCATGGTAGAAAGTGCTTAGGTTTGGGCGCAAGGGACAGTTTACCCCACATTTTACATAACCTTACGAAATACTTGAGAGGGTTAGACCTATTGCATATTGGCTAGATTTACCACCATAGATAGAGTACATTCATAATGTATTTTATGTGTTCATGGTTAAAAGGTATCATTTTGACCCTTCACACGTCATACCTTTAGAGAAGATCAAGGTGAGTCAATATATGCCCTACGAAGAGGAAGCGATAAGAATTTTGGCGCAAGATATTAATGAGTTAATAAACAAAAGGATATTACTAGTGAAGGTTCTGTGGAGGAACCATGGTGCCTAAGAGGCAACTTGATAGACCGAAAAAGATATACAACTTCAATATCAACGTTTGTTATATTCAAGTAAATTTCGAGGAAGAAATTTCTTCTTACAATGAGAGAGTTGTAATTCCCTGAACACAGCTTAGTAGTTTCGGGCAGAACCGAGAGAGTTATAGATAAACTCGTTAGCCTTATAGGAAACCTTGGTCCAAGTTTATTTTGGGTTGGGTTTGGTTTAACTCAAATAAAGTTAAAAACGGTATTTTTGAGCTAGAGGGAAAGTTAGAAGGACCAAGAAGGTATTTATACCTTTGATATTTTCAAATGTTGAATCTCATTTATGAGAAAAAGGTCACACAGCTAAGACAAATGAACAAAGTTACCCCTTATCTTCTCATTTTCTTCTCCATTTTTGTCTTCTTTTCCCTCTTATCTTTTCCCTCTTATCTTTTCCCTCTTCCTTCCCAAGTTAAAACTCAAAGGATATAACTTTGTTAAAATTTAACCTTAATTTAAGATGTTGAGGTAATTATGGTCATCTATGTCATTAAAGCTCCAATTCAACTCCATTTCTCATTAGTTGGCCATGGTGGCCATAATTGGGGTTTTAGTGAGGGTTTAGAACCTCTTACTAAACCATATTGTTTTTTTAGTTTTGAGTATTAGGGAACCTTCTTAACTTCTTTCTAAGTTCTTAAGTGAGTGACTAACACTTTTATTTGTCTTATGATTAGTGAAAGAGGATTAGAACAGTTCCAAGAGCAAGGGTAAGGAAAAGCTTGTGCTTGGTTAAGTTGTGGTTGTTTTCCAATAGTTTAGGATCAAGGTAACATATTTCTAACTCATCTATACCACTTGTAAGTTATTATATTTGTTGGTTAGCTTGTATGAGTTCTTTAAGCATGTAAGTGTATTCATGGTAGAATACTACTTTTGATGTTATAAAGCTCATCTATACCACTTGTAAGTTATTATATTTGTTGGTTAGTTTGTATGAGTTCTTTAAGCATGTAAGTGTATTCATGGTAGAATACTATTTTTGATGTTATAAAGCATGATAAATGACATATTATGACCCTTTTTAACTTACATAAGCTTAAAATAATGTTTAAGGTCCTTAGAGGGACTTAAGGGTCGAGTTAGGTTTGATATTTTCGTGAAAACAAGAGTATTTCTAGGTTTTAGGATCCGTACTGGATGAACAATACCAATATTGTTCTTCAGATAGCCAAAATAAAAGATTTTTGGTTAGGAAGTATTGATTTTATGTTCATAAAGTATTAATAATATTATTCAGATATCGATAACAAATGGTCAGGTATCACTATCATTGTTAAATTGTAATTCCAGTAACCAATTTTTGTATTGGTACTTGGGTAGTATCGATACCCTCTAAAGAAGAAGTATTAATGTGCCAAATAAGGGTATCAATGTTGAATTATTTTCTCCAACATCGAATCCTTATTTGGTAGAGAATTATTGATACTTTATATAGGAGTATTGATAATGTAGGGTTTTCTTAAAACATCGAATGTAAAAATTGGTATCGATAACAAGGGTAAGTACCAATACCCAAATCTCAGTATCAATACTGAAAGGCTTAGTATTGATATCATCGAACATATTTTGATAAGAATCTCAGTTCTAGTTTATGGCCTTATGAAGGGAGTCTAGGATTGCATGAACTTATCTAATAAGTTTTGCAAGTGAGAATAACAAACAAATACGTTATAAGTTTAAAAACACTACGAAGTATGATTCCATAAAACTTATGCCTTATGTGATATTCGGGAAATAACTAAGGCACCTAAGTTACTTTAGTAAGTATGATAATCATCTTGCTTGATTATATGCCAAGGCGTAGATGCCCTGAGTACTTAGAAGGGATAAGTTAAACATGTGTATGTTTTCGATGCAAAAATTTTAGATCTCGTCCTATGTACTTGAGGATACCATAGGTAGGCTAAAGGGGTGTGAGTCTTGACATGCAGTAAACCCTCCGACCACACCATGAAGCTTACCTCAACTTGTGTGTTTAATGTTCTTGTATGCTTATGACCATACATATTAGATTCTACATGTCATGAATGGACGTAGTATAGTAGAGTTTTTTATGTAGCACTAAGCTTGTGATCTCATCGTTCGAAATTTGTTTCTTTGTGCAGGTTCTTAGGAGGTTTGTGGAGGAGCTTATCGCCTAGTTTGTGTTTCAGATTGTTGGAGGCATCGGAGTACATCTTGAGTCTATTTTAGAAGGCATGTACTATTCATAGACCTTTGTGTATTCGATACATAACTCTATTTTGATACAATTATTATGATGTTATTTTGGGATGTATTCGAGAGCTCCTCACTTTTTTAAACTTGTTATACTAATGTTTTTCATACATGATTTCAAATGGTGGTATTTTATGATGATTATGTTGTCGTCTTAAAAGAAAATTTTTTGGTTAGCCGCTTCAGTGGTTCCATGTAATGCTTTAATCCTTCGATCTTCATATCTGATTGAATTAGGGTGTTACCCATACTTGTTAAGTTAATCGATCGACGGAATCGGCCAAGAGGGGGGTGAATTGACAATTAAAATTTTGGTGGAAGCTTTTGCAGAAAATTGAAAGTAATTGCACATCGATTTAGAGTGGTTCGACTTTCTCAATCAAAGTCTACGTCCACTACCTTAGCTATCCACACTAAGGATTTTCCAACAAATTCACTAATTTGTTCTTTCTTTTGAGACCAACGAGATAACCTTACAACTCCCTCAAGAATATACCCCAATTCTTGAGAACACTCTTTCTCAAAGAGAAGATTACAAATTTACAAACTTACAAGGAAATCCTCACAAGGTAGATTGTTTGTACAATTCTAGAACAAAGAAAAGAACACTAAAAAATGAATACAATTGAGTACAAGTAGTGTTCTTGAAAGAAAAATGAATATTGAATGAAAAATAGGCTTAAAATGCTCAAACTTGAGGTTTGATGCTTTCTATTTGATTCTCTCTTGATTCTTGTTGATTGTTGTTTCTTGTTTTTTATCAATGGCTTCTAAGCTTGTTTAAATACACCTTCAAATGATTCTGAACGTTGGGGATGCTTAGTGGAGTCAATAGAGTCGTTTAAGTGTGAAAACAATTAATTAAAGCAGTTGGGAGCGTCAGTGCATCGATGCATACCCATGGTGCATCAGTGTAAAATTCAAAGATTTTTACCGTTGGACCCTTAGTGCATCGGTGCACTAAGAGTGCATCAAGTGCATTCGATGTGTCAAAATAGCCAGAGTGCATCGATGCATGGTTGGTGCATCGATGCATCAAATACATTCGATGTTTTCATAAAATCCTCAGTGCATCGATGCATGGTATGTGCATCGATGCATGAAATGCATTCGATGTTCAATTTAATTCATGGTGCATCGTTGCATGGATTGGTGCATCGATGCATCACTTTGATAAATTGATTTTAGGCTTGATTTTGGTTCAAAATACTTTATGAAAATTGTTTCAAAAATAGTTTAAGTATAAAACACAATTTTACACATTTAGTAAGGTTTGAATTTGAACTTGAAAGACTTGGAGTAATAATTTGATATTCGATTAATTAAATCGAATATACTTAGAAAATCATTTGTAAAATCTTAAAATTCATTTAAACTTAATTTGTTATATCGAAACACAAAAATGTTTTCAACAATACTTAACCAACTTTTGGATTTTTACTACCAAGACTCCAAATTCTTTGTATGCTTTCATAAGTACTAATTACATTCAAATAAGCATGTTTATGAATGTTTTCACTCAAATTAACTTAGTTTAGTTCTTGTTAAATTATCTTCAGTTTAAGGTGAATCATAGATGCACGATATCAAATTAATCTCAAGTCTTCTACATATTGTAGTTGTATTCTCTAATACCAAAGGTTTTAGTTTATCACTCAAATCGTTATGACTTAATTACGATAGATGTTGTGACATCTCTAATTCAGTTCAATCTCCAAACTGAATAAGGATTGTTATATACATACCTTCGATTAATAACTTTACTTAGACTAAAGTTATTATATTTCTCCAATGTGGGTCTCAAATGGTGTCACATGCCTTCATTTTTACTTAATTGACTTGCATTACTTATATCATGTTATACGATTGAGTATTTGTGTATTATTGAGCTTTGTAAGCTCAACGTTTGATTATTTTATATCTCACATTTAATTAGGTTTTGATTATATTTGAGTCATGGTATTGACATTTTTAAGGAATTTCTACAGTCAATATGTATGTACATATGGGTATAATACTTATTCGCTTTAGTTTTGCAAGTATTATTCGTGAGACCTTAGTGTTTTAAGTTAGTAAACTCGTTTAACTTATTATCAGTATTCTGCATATATGGTTTGTTGAGCTCCACTCTTGCAAAATGTTTAGATTCGTACCATTTAAAAATAAACTAGTATTCAGTTATCTTAAATTATTTGATTTTGAAGAAATTTTATGGATTGCTCTAATGTCTCGAATGTGATACTTTTTGATTCATCAAATATGTTGGATCGAGTTTAAAGTGTTACACTTGCATTCTTTTTTACTCTTAAAATTTTATTTTATTTTTTGTCAAATTTACCTAAATGTAAGAGAACAATACTATTATTTTATCTTTTTAAAATGCAAACATTAACTTTTTATTTTCTATCACATCATCAAAAATATTTTTTAAAAAATAATAATATTATCATTTCTACAAGGACAAATTGATTGTTTTTTCAAATTTTTTTTATGGGGCGGTCAAAGGGATAAAATAGTTCATATAAATGTTTCAATGATGAAAAAAAATAACGTTATTATCATGTCACATTTGAATAAATTTGACAAAATAATAAAAGTTTAAGTGTAAAAAAGAACACAATAAAAATATAAAAAGCTAAAATGACTAAACTGGTAAAAGTTTTAGGCCAAAAAATCATTATGTCAAATTAAATCAGAATTCAATGGGCCAATTTGATAAAATTTATCAAATTTAAAGACTAATTTGACCAAAAAAAAAATCAGGAACCAAATTGATAGATTTTTTAAATAAATTGATAAACAATTTGACCTCGAAAATTATAAAATTTATTTTTATTAGTTGTCAAGTTCAAAGTTCAATTTATTTATTAGACCTATTACTTATATTATTATGATTCTAAAGATTATGAATTTGAATAGATTAAAACACTTACTTTTTTAAGGTGAATCTAATTAATTAATGATTTGAGGGGTAAAGGGTAAAAAAAAGGGGAAATTCTTAGAAAAGAAATGAGTGCTTATAATGAGTTTAAAACTGACGAGTCATGGGTTAAAGGAATATAATAAAAGAACAAATATAAACTATGTGACTAACCAACAAAACATGCTTATTAAAGTATGTTGACTTTTTTCTTCTTAATTCTTTTGTTTTAAGAATAAAGTTTCTCAAAGGGATAAAAGAAGAAGAAATCAAAAGTTTCGGTGCTTCACAACACCAGTAACCCCACATATAATTAAATTTCAACCATATCATGAAAAATCTTCAACTTGTCCAAACACCAACAGGTCCAAGTAAATGGGTTGTCTCATTATCTTTATATAACTATATATATATATATATATAATTATAGTCAGTTTGGTTTCATAAAATCCAAATTAGCGAACAAGATGATAGAGGGGATTTGTAGATTTATTTAGTTGGACTATTTGCTTAAATTTGAAATTTCATCTCATATTTTTTTAGGTTTTGACATAAATGAATTTGAATAAAAAAATGAAACTTGATTAAAATATGGGAACATGAAATAATTACATGAATATTCATATATTTCAAACTTCTCTTTTTCCTTAAAAGAAATTGACGATCTTCTGAGTTAGACGTTGACTTATTGGCTAGATATTATAAAATCTGATCCCAGAATTGTTTTGTCTTGTTTAGTCGTTTGAGATTCTGATGTCATATTTTATCATATCCAGTCACCATATTAATGTTCAACTTATAGGGTTGTCAATTTTTTAAAGAAAAATGAAGAATTTAAAACATATAAATAGTCGATTGGGTATTAAGTATTAAAAGATGTAGGTGGGGTTGTTAGAATGTCAATGGAGACAAAAGGTGGTAGCAAAACTAGTTATCCGAGGAGCAAATAGCAAACCCCATGATATTGATAGACCAATCACATAACAATGAATATGCACAAATTATAATTAAAAAGAGGTATATTTGATAAGGCTAAATTATTTTGTTCATCACTTAAGTATTTTCTCACTCCTATTTTGAATATAAAAGTTTAAAAAAATCAATTTAATCCCTTAACTTTTGAATTGCTCCTATCTTAATAACTCTATGATGAAATGACTTGTTTTATTAATATTTTCTTATGACATGGTATTTTTTTCTAAACATTTTTCCATATAGGATTTAAAGTAGAAAAATAAAACCGTTATACCTTAATATCAATCCTCAATGTATAAACTTTAATCTAAGGGCAGAACTAGAAATTTATTATAGTGGGATCATAATATTTTTTATTTTCCATAAATAATTTTTTAAGTTAAATTTAGTAAATTTTTATTTATTTTTTTAAAATATATATTTTTTAATATTAATTCAAACTTAAAAAAGCCCCTGCTCTAATCCCTAATTTACAAACTCAACCCCTCATCTTCACCCTCGTCGTTCTAACCCTCACCCCCACTGCAACGGGCATAAGCATTATGGGGTATGATTTATGGTGAAAAGGTTTGGGATTTCATTTAAAGTTTAAGGATTTTGGGGTTTTAGTTTAGGGTTAAAGCAAGGTAGTTGTCATAAAGAATTGTAGATATAAGACGTTAAGGGTGTTGGAGTGTACCATGTAGGCTAGGGCACGCTATTGGTAACGTAGAACATATGGGCATCAAGTTGTCAAAAAAGACAGCTTGTACTAGGTAGAAAAGCATGTGCGCAACACTAAAGTGGGATGTTGGATAGATCAACGAGTGATAAGAGTATGGGTGAGAGAGATGGACTCACGCGTGCGATCATGAGGGTTTAAGATTTGGGGGTTGCATATGAAAGCTGACATCGTCGATGGGCAGAGTGTGTTTGAAAAGGAAAGGGAAATCAGCTTGGATGCTATGGAAGGTTTAGTGTTTCAGGTCTTTCTTTTAATTCGGGGTTTGAGATTTATGGGGTTGCACATATAAGACTGAGGAAGCGCGATGCTGATGGACAGAGGGTGACCGGAAAGAAAGGGGCATTGACTTAGATGCTAGAGAGTTTATGGTTTTGGGTCTTTTTTTTAATTTGGGGTTTGGATGATTGATTTAAAATTTATAGTTTGAATTCTAAGTATTTATTCTTTTTATTTTAAATTTTACATGGCATAAAATATTAACAAAATATGCATGTCATAGAAAAATATTTATAAATATATCTTATCATTGTATAATATTAATAAAACAAGTCACTTAGAGTGATCAAAATAGGAGTAATTCGAAAGTTGAATTATTAAATTGAAAATTGTTAAACTTCAGTGATCATAATAAATGTACAAAAAAACTTGAGTGATAAAAGATACAGTTTACCCATTTGATAAAACCAGATTTTCTGTTGTCCATGAAGAAAGTTACAAACCCGAGGCAGAGTTGAAATGATTCGTCGTATTATGTTATTCACCAGTGTCAGCAATTCATTGGAACCACATGATTAAGCATATCTCCATAAAAGTAAAAAACAAAAAAACAAAACTTTTTGTATAGATTTCAAGCATATCTCCAGAAAAAGACAAAATTATTCTATAAATTTCTTTAACTAGTTGAACCTCTAATGATGATGCAAGCACTCCCACGTCCATGATTAATGAATTTTATGCAACTAAATCCTTTTAAGAGTCTGACCTAAAACCCTAAACTAATATATCAAAACAATCTATTGTGATATGTACTAATACAAAACTGAAAACCATATATTTCATTATTGCAACTATGACAGTTCCATCCTCTTATTTCTCCTTTGTCGCTACTCTACCATTAACTGTTGGTGGGTCATTAGCAATGATATCAAGAGTTTGTGTTCTCATGCCCATCTAGGGACTGTTGCTCAACCTCAATCCAGATTCTTCAACTAGGAAAATAACCCAAATAAGCCTACTTTTTAGTAAACTAAATTTCAATGTTATCAGTGATATGTTACGCTAGCCACTTGAAGATGAATTCTTTGATGCTTTAGGTGGCAATGATATGGGGAAAGACAAACAATAAAGGCGAGTCTTTTAGACAAATTAGGAAGCTTTTTAAGATAATCAAACTTTTCCCAACAGGCATAGCTAATGTTTTGAGTGCGTGTTGTGCTGCCATTATGTCACTCGAGGGCTTTGCTTGATAGAGTTGGCTGGCTCGCATTTCGCTGGACATCGAGAGATTGCTTGATACATGGTGCTTCTCATGCCTGTCTTAGTTGTTCCATGACAACAATATGACCACCATGTTGTGTCTTGAAAACAGGAGGATCACCAGTGTTGGAAATCAAGACAGACGAGTTATCATAGTCAGGTATCAGTGTTGGACTTGGATTGGGTTTGCGTTTCGATTATTGTTGGACTAGGATTGAGTTTCTCCCAAATTTTGGGTCTGCTTGTAGTGAAGGGAAAGGATTCTCCTTCAGTCACCAAGTAATCAGAGGGGTCGAAGATGAGTTTCCTTTTTAGTGTTATGTTTCTCTTAATAACAATGGACACACATATATTTTGCTCAACTTAAAGCAATATGGTAAGAAAATGTGACTAAAGTAAACAAAGTAGAAACTCGATTGGCCCAAATAAATGTTGATCTCACCACCCTAATTGCAATGAAACAAGACGAAATGAATGTTGCCCTAATTACCTTAATATATTTCTCGTTTTGATGCTTAGGAGATATTATTCTTATCCTTCTTATATTAGAGGATACTGAGGTGAGTTCTGACTAGTAGAAGAATCTTAGCTCAAGAATTCAATAAACTTAGAAACAAGAAAATTTTCTTAGTAAAGGTGTTGTGGAGGAATCATGAAGTTGAGGAAATTATTTATTTATCGGAAGAGGCTATACGACTTTAATATCTGTACTTCTTTACTTTAGGTAAATTTTAAGAATAAATTTGTCTTTTAAAAGAAAGATGTAAGATTCAAAATATATGGGTCATTATTTTAACATTAATCTAAGATAAAGATTTATCAATTAAATGTATAATTAAATTTGTTGATTAAAGTTCGGGCCAAATCAAGTGAAATTTGAACCCAATTAACTATAAAAGGAGATTTTTGAACATGGAACAAATAGAGAAGGAATAAAGGTATAATAGGGTGTAGTGTGATATCATCCACACCCGCATATTATCTATTTTCCATCTCATTTTATTATCTTTAGCACACAAAAAAATAGAACATTGGGAAGAAGAAATGATCAATCTTGGAGAGCATAATCCTTCGTCAAGATTTGAGAAAGATAATGTTTATAGAGGAGGACGCTCAATTTATGAGTTTAAATTTGTCCTTTTGTTGTAATTTGTAGCTCTATCTTTTTTTAGTCTTTGTTTGCCATGAAAAAAATATAATTCTCATAGTCAAACTATTGATTAGATTAGGTGGATATAGAAATATTTTGTAAGGTGGGCACACACATATTAATTATTGAAATTTTTTATATGGGTTGAGCACAAATAAAATTTCAAGGTGAGTACTCATTGTAAAATGAACAACTAATAAAAAAAATTTAGATTTCGGGGTGGAAGCATGCCCACCCTAAATATGCTTTGTATCCTGTAACCCCCCAGACCGATGCGGGTAACCCGATCCGATCCGGGAAGTCACATTAGGGCCACCGGAGCACCCACTGTAAAAATAGCGAAAAATTTAAAACTTTTTATCAGAACATGTAAATTATAAAATCATTAATCGGTATGTAAAATTAAAACAGATTTTCAGACACATATAAAACAAAATACAATTACATGCCCCCAAATCACATGTACCGTACTCTGCAAACAACGTCGGAAGAACTCCCTTACTAATGTCGATGGCTGCACTGGTATAATTCTTTTAACCTGCAATGTTGAGTAATAGAGTGAGCTTTGGAAAGCTCAGTAATACAGAACTACCAGATGATGTTGAAGAACTTGCAGATACAGATAAACATGCATTTCCTTATTAGTTCAGTATATACAAATTTTTAGGCAGAGCTGAGGTCTATTGATATCGCATGTAGTAACATATAGTATTCATTTCAGATGGAAATATTTCGGATGTCTAGGTTCAGGAGATCAGAATAGGTTTTCTAGTGTGTTCCCGTAAAACCAATAAAAAGATACATATCTTTATTTTAAAACACACACATATATATATATATATATACACCCCCATCCTTTCACAATCTGTTTGTGTAGGTTCCCCGGAACCATACACCCCGCACAACCAGTGAGGCCCTGAGCACACAGCCGAGAAGCCTGTAGATAATCTTCCTCCAACAATAAACCCCCAGATAAAACATTTCTCTGTCGGTAAATGGAGATATCATAAATAAAAACAGAATTCAGATCAGATATCATAACAGAATCCAGAACAGAAATCAGAACAGAATTCAGGTAATGTATCAAAACAAAATTCAAGTCGAAAATCAGATAAAATATTTATATGATTAGGGAACACACCAGATTTTACAGATATTATTCAGAGGTACTGGATAATCTTAGAAGGCAGAGAAACACGAATATTCAGTATACCGATAGAATGTTGGAATTTAGAATCACTATTGGAAGAGTTCAATAACTGACGAAATCATCAATTATTCAGAATATGATTTATCAGGATCATCTTATTCGGACAATTTTCGGAAGCTCTACGAAATCTGAAGGATATTCAGAATCTTTACAATCTATGACGATTAATCCGATTATCGAACAACTCCAGATGAATAGTTTCCAGAACCAATACTTATTAACTTGTCACTTCATTAACCTTCCAAGGTATTCACTCTTTTATACCAAATATTCTTATCCATAAATCATCTTCTGAGTCATCACTGAACAGATCTTAAGGAGACGAACAAATATTCTAATAGTCTTTCTTTCATTTCTATGTTTCAACTATACCAGGAAATACCGACGTACTTGATTTATGGTTCATAATCCATAAGGATAATACATCACATAAGTTCATCCGAGTTTCCAAACTTATTCCAATCTCTTACTTAATCCTCAGTCCTTGAGGTTACTTAGTTCATTTAGTAGCCAAGTCTTTTATAGTTACTTCGGGGTTTTCTATAGTAATTCAGACGTTTTTGAATTCCATATACATATTGTACTTCTGTTCAATTCAATTTAGTAGTCATGGTTGATTTGTCTAATGAATATCCACTTCCTAATATTGAATGTGGTCTAAAGTTTAGTTGAGCTGAATACTTCTAAAATTGTCATCAATCTACACTTGAGAATAAAAACATGCATTCAAGTGACATCTATGTCGTTCAGGTACTGATATAACACTAGCATTGATTGTTCGACTTAATATGTGATCCATAACTTTTAAGATCAGTACCATACCCATGTTTATTTGGATTCCTGAATTAATCCAACATCTACTTAGTCTAGGTCATAAGGGTATTTTGGTTATTTCTATGCTCAATGTTTTTCAATCATTTCCTTCCGTCTGATATTACTATTAAATTCAATCTTATCATTTATTTCAGTCATTTTGAACAATTCTGACAAAAGAACAACCCGATAAATTATTCTTTAGGTATTTACTCATTACTCTGATATTTTCGGGTCAAGAGCCTTCTCAGATTTTACAAATGAAATATCATGAATTTTTCTGTACCAAGACAGGATCTTAACAATTAAATCCGTAATTTATCGAGTTAAGTACAAATCCTCAAAGTACTTTCTCATTCCGGTCAACTCGGACTATTTTTACCTTTCAATGGCATTTTCGTAATTTCTTAACCAAATAGTTTCGGTATTAACTCTTTATGAAAATAACTATAATTTAGAGATCCTATGGTTATTGCTTTTCAGAACATTCTCAAATCTTAAAATGATTCCTTAACAGACTTCTAGTATTATGCATAAACCCTCTTAGGGTTGAAAATCGATTATCCAAATTTTCTAAGCAAACTAGCATTTCTTATGCACATATGTAGTTTTATCATATCAATATATCCTTTCAGAGTTATTAATCAACTTTCAGGGATAATTCTTGACATCTTACAACTTAAGGGTATTTTCGTAATTTTACCCTATCAGAGTATTCTCATAATTTCACATCCAAGTACCTTTAACATTTGATCTTTGATGAAATAAATTATAAGATACAGATCCAGGTTGATTTCTTTATTACCAAACACATAACTTGAAATTTAATTCCAATTGTCCTCCAATTCTTATAATAATCATCTGAACCATATTCAGTTACCTACTTTCTACTGCATTCATATCGAGTGTAGAACTTCATTAATTACACATATGAGATCAAACATTTCCATTCATGCATTTACCAATACCAACATGTTCTATAAAGCATAAAGAGGTAGTAATATATTACCTCGATTTCCGTAAAATACTGATCGACCATTATATTCCATTCGAACGCCCTCAATCTTGAAATCATCTTCCAATATTTCCTCGGATCCATATCAACAAAGATTATATCAGAAACGAAGCTTAATTGAGATAAACGGATCGAATCGGATGATAAATCAGTGAAAATAGCTTACCATGTTCGAATTTAGTGAAACGGACTTCGGATTCGGATTCAGGATGTCGAAAACATAAAATATGACTTTTCAAAAATTTGAAATTTTTGGTCAAAATCAAAGTCAATGGGTTTGACTTCCAATTTCGAGGCCTTCGGGTCCAAATTTCAAAAAACATACTGTGGAATCGGATTTGGAATGTCGAAAAATGTCAGGATAGGTATACTCGGTCAAAGTCAAATGTCGTTTAATGTCCGGTCAGAGCCAGTCAAATTTTGATCAACTGTGGTCAACACCAGGCAACAGTCAATGGGTCAAAAGGTCGGGTCAGATCAAAAGGTCGCGTCGGGTCGGAACCTCAAACCAGTCAAACTGGTTCAAAACCGGTCATTTTGACCTTCCCCACGCGCAGTGGCGGCGTGTGGGACTTATTCCGGCAGCCTATAAATCACGGAAAATTTCCCAAAAATTATTTTAAGCGATTTCGAGGCACTTACAAAGCTCGGTTCACAATTTTGAATAGCGGAGAGCTCGATTTCAACAAACAGAAAACTTTGATCGCTTCACCTCCTCACGCGCCACCGTCGATGGAAACCAAGGATGACACCGGAGGACTCGGAACGATGCAAGGAACACGATGGTGTGAGAGGTGTCATAAACGAATCATCGGATCGTCGTAATCGAGGAAAAACCAACTGAAATCAAGTTATTACCGATAATACTTCTGACTGAAATTAACGACGAACGGCGACGATTCACGACAAAAGGTTTGAGGGGTTTTATTCCTTGGTCGAGAACGAACACGATGGTGGTTTTGGCTCGTCGATCGGAGGTCGGACGGCGAGTAGATCGAAGTTGCAAGTTATTGACCGGGAGAGGAATTATGAGCATTTTCTGCATAAAATGCACGGAAATGGGGTTTATATTAACTCCTAAAGAGAAATGGTCAAATCATGAGTTTTGCCACAGAATTTCCTGTATTTCTTAAAATGGTCTGCCAACTTTAAAATTTTACAATTTAATCCACCGTTTCTTTCAAAAATACCAATTAAATCCACCACTCTATAATTTTTAAATTTTAGCCCCTAAATTGTGGTGTTATAATTCTCTTCTCCTTAAAAGAATTTCGTCCTCAAAATTCATTCATGTCACATAATTTCAGAAATGAAACTTCCATCAACTCTTCATATCTTCAAGTAACTTATATAGAAATACGGATCCTCTACTAATCCTTAACCAGTTGAGTATATATTCTTATCAGAACTTTTCCTTATTTCAATAAAAGAATCTAAACGAAAATGTCCTTGAGTAATCAATTCAGTCTTGGTCATGAGAATAAGCTCATAAAGCAGTAGCATATCCCAATTTCATTTCTGGAGTCGAGTCAGAATTTCTCTGATGAGTAACTCTCACATGGCTCGTGTAGTACTTTACAGAATTCAAATAGACGTTATTGGTATTCCTTTATACAAGTATAGCCTTAATGGATAAAACTTCGGTTTACTCATTACATATAGGAAATCAAGCTTGGAGTTCCGACTCAGAGAGGTACGATTGTAGTCTAGGGGCAGGTATTGATCAGACATCTTTTTGAAATTGTACCGGTCGGTCTATCATCAAAATTTTTAACTCAAACCATAGCTCTGATACCATTAAATGTAACCCCCCAGACCGATGCGGGTAACCCGATCCGATCCGGGAAGTCACATTAGGGCCACCGGAGTGACCCACTGTAAAAATAGCGAAAAATTTAAAACTTTTTATCAGAACATGTAAATTATTAAATCATTAATCGGTATGTTAAATTAAAACAGATTTACAGACTCACATATAAAATAAAATACAATTACATGCCCCCTAATCACATGTATCGTACTCTGCAAACAACGCCGGAATAACATCCTTACTGATGTCGATAGCTGCACTGGTACAATTCTTTTAACCTGCAATGTTGAGTACTAGAGTGAGCTTCGGAAAGCTCAGTAATACAGAACTACCAGATGATGCTGAAGAACTTGCAGATACAAATAAACATACATTTCCTTATTGGTTCAGATATTTACAGATTTTTAGGCAGAGTTGAGGTCCATTGATATCGCAGGTAGTAACATATAGTATTCATTTCAGATGGAAATATTTCGGATGTCTAGGTTCAGGAGATCAGAATAGGTTTTCTAGTGTGTTCCCGTAAAACCAGTAAAAAGATACAGATCTTTATTTTAAAACACACACATATATATATACACCCCCATCCTTCCACAATATGTTTGTGTAGGTTCCCTAGAACCATACACCCCACACAACCAATGAGGCCCTGAGCACACAGCCAAGAAGCCTGCAAATAATCTTCCTCCAACAATAAACCCCTAGATAAACATTTCACCATCGGTAAATGAAGATATCATAAATCAAAACAGAATTCAGATCAGATATCATAACAGAATCCAGATCAGAAATCAGAACAGCATTCAGGTAATGTATTAAAACATAATTCAAGTTGGAAATTAGATAAAATATTTATATGATTAGGGAACACACCAGATTTTACAGATATTATTCAGAGGTACTGGATAATCTTAGAAGGCAGAGAAACACGGATATTCAGTATACCGATAGAATGTCGGAATTTAGAATCATTATTGGAAGAGTTCAATAACTGACAGAATCGTCAATTATTCAGAATATGATTTATCAGGATCATCTTATTCGGACAATTTTCGGAAGCTCTACAAAATCTGAAGGATACTCAGAATCTTTACAATCTATGACGATTAATCCGACTATCGAACAACTCCAGATGAATAGTTTCCAGAACCAATACTTATCAACTTGTCACTTCATTAACCTTCCAGGGTATTCACTATTTTATACCAAATATTCTTATCCATAAATCATCTTCTGAGTCATCACTGAACAGATCTTAAGGAGACGAACAAATATTCTAATGGTCTTTATTTCATTTCCATATTTCAACTATACTAGGAAATGCCGACGTACTTGATTTATGGTTCATAATCCATAGGGATAATACATCACATAAGTTCATCAGAGTTTTCAAACTTATTCCAATCTCTTACTTAATCCTCAGTCCTTGAGGTTACTTAGTTCATTTAGTAGTCAAGTCCTTTATAGTTACTTCGGGGTTTTCCACATTAATTCAGACGTTTTTGAATTCCATATACATATTGTACTTCCGTTCAATTCAATTTAGTAGTGGTTGATTTATCTAATGAATATCCACTTCTTAATATTGAATGCGATCTAAAGTTTAGTAGAGCTGAATACTTCTAAAATTATCATCAATCTACACTTGAGAATACAAACATGTATTCAAGTGACATATATGTCGTTCAGGTACTGATATAACACTAGCATTGATTGTTCTGCTTAATATGTGATCCATAACTTTTAAGATCAGTACCACACCCATGTTTATTTGGATTCTTGAATTAATCAAACATCTACTTAGTCTAGGTCATAAGGGTATTTTGGTTATTTTGATGCTCAATGTTTTTCAATCATTTTCTTCCGTCCGATCTTATTATTAAATTCAATCTTATCATTTATTTCAGTCATTTCGAACAATTCTGACAAAAGAACAACCTGATAAATTATTCTTTAGGTATTTCCTCATTACTCGGATATTTTCGGGTCAAGAGCCTTCTCATATTTTACAAACGGAATATCATGAATTTTTCTGTACCAAGACATGACCTTAACAATTAAATCTGTAATTTATCGAGTTAAGTACAATCCTCAAAGTACTTTCTCATTCCGGTTAACTCGGACTTTTTTTACCTTTCAATGGCATTTTCGTAATTTCTTAACCAAATAGTTTCGGTATTAACTCTTTACGAAAATAGCTATAATTTAGAGATCCTATGGTTAATTTCTTTTCAGAACATTCTCAAATCTTGAAATGATTCCTTAACAGACTTCTAGTATCATGCATAAATCCTCTTGGGGTTGAAAATCGATTATCCGAATTTTCTAAGCAAACTAGCATTTCTTATGCACATCTGTAGTTTTATCATATCAATATATCATTTCAGAGTTATTAATCAACTTTCAGGGATAATTCTTGACATCTTACAACTTAAAGGTATTTTCGTAATTTTACCCTACGTGAGTATTCTCATAATTTATCATCCAAGTACCTTTAACATTTGACCTTTGATGAAATAATTTATAAGATCCATATTGATTTCTTTATTACCAAACACAGAACTTGAAATTTAATTCCAACTGTCCTCCATTTCTTATAATAATCATATGAACCATATTCAGTTACCTACTTTCTACTGCATTCATATCGAGTGTAGAACATCATTAATTACACATATGAGATCAAACATTTCCATTCATGCATTTACCAATATCAACATGTTCTATAAAGCATAAAGAGGTAGTAATGTATTACCTCGATTTTCGTGTAATACTGATCGACCATTATATTCCATTCGAACGCCCTCAATCTTGAAATCATCTTCCAATATTTCCTCGGATCCATATCAACAAAGATTATATCATAAACGGAGCTTAATTGAGATAAACGGATTGAATCGGATGATAAAACAGTGAAAAACAACTTACCGGGTTCAAATTTGGTGAAACAGACTTCGGATTCGGATTCAGAACGTCGAAAGCATAAAATATGACTTTTCAAAAATTTGGAGTTTTAGGTCAAAATCAAAGTCAACGGGTTTGACTGCCAATTTCGAGGCCTTCTGGTCCGAATTTTGAAAAACAAACTACAGAATCAGATTTGGAACGTCGAAAAATGTTAGGATAGGTATACTCGGTCAAAGTCAAAGGTCGTTTAATGCCCGGTCAAAGCCAGTCAAAGTTTTGGTCAACGTCGGTCAAGGGTCAACGGGTCGGGTCAACGGGTTAGGTCGGGTCGGGTCAAAGGGTCGGGTCGGGTCGGAACCGGTCAAATTGGTTCAAAACCGGTCATTTTGACCTTCCCCACGCGCAGTGGCGGCGCGTGGGACTTCTTCCGGCAGCCTATAAATCACGAAAAAATTCCTAAAAATTATTTTAAGCTATTTCGAGGCACTTACAATGCTCAGTTCACAATTTTGAACGACGGAGAGCTCTATTTCAACAAATTGGAAACTTTGACCGCTTCACCTCCTCATACGCCGCCGTCGACGGAGACCAATAATGACACCGACGGACTCAGAACAATGCAAGGAACACGATGGTGCTAGAGGTGTCGTAAACGAATCATCGGATCATCGTGAATCGACGAAAAACCAACTGAAATCGAGTATTACCGAAGATACTTCCGACTAAAATTAACGACGAACGGCGACGATTCACGACAAAAGGTTTGAGGGGTTTTGTTCCTTGGTCGACAACGAACACGATGGTTGTTTCGGCTCGTCGATCGGAGGTCGGAAGGCGAGTAGATCGAAGTTGCAAGTTGTTGACCGGGAGATGAATTATTAGCATTTTCTGCAGAAAATGCACGAAAAATAGGGTTTATATTAGAGAAAATAACCTCAGTGACCAAAAATTCCTTATAATATACGATTTTAACCAACTTTTTTTGGATTTGCAAAAATGACCAACTAAATCGCAATGCGATCGATAATTCGCAACGCGATCTCTGGTATCGCAAATCAGTTTACAGATTCGCAACGCGAACTTCGACTATCGCAATGCGAACTTGGACTATCGCAATGCGATTTACATATTCGCATTGCGATAGTCCAAGTTCGCGTTGCGATAGTCGAAGTTCGCGTTGCGATTTTTCAAATTCGTTGCGATAGTCGAAGTTCGCGTTGCGATTTTCCAAATTCGTTGCGATAGTCGAAGTTCGCGTTGTGATTTATTCCAAATTCATTGCGATAGTCGAAGTTCGCGTTGCGATTTTCCAAATTCGTTGCGATAGTCGAAGTTCGCGTTGCGATTTATTCCAAATTCGTTGCGATAGTCGAAGTTCGCGTTGCGATTTATTCCAAATTCATTGCGATAGTCCAAAATCGCAACGACTGGTGGTATTGCATTTGTTTCTTAAGAATTTTCTCTAAAAAGATAGCATTCGCGCGGACGTGTCGAAGACACGTATTACCACGACCATGACCACGAGACGAGACGGCGGCGGCGCGCGAGAGTCCCCCTTGCTCTCTATCACTCAACAAGGAAGTGGGAAAGCCAAGCCTTAAATACCATTCCTAATAGTGTTTCCAATACTATGTGGGATTGAGCATTACCAACACTTGTTTTCAATACAATGTGATTATTCAGGAAACAATTAACAATCATGCACCTTAAAACAACTGAATCAGCAACCAATTGCATTAGTATTATACGATTAAATATGTCATAATTAAAAGTCAATCTACAATCAATCGCGATTATTGCAATTTTAAGCAAAACATTCAAAAATAATATCACTATTTAAGGCTCAATCCCACATAGTATTGGGAACAAGTGTTGGTAATGCTCAATCCCACATAGTATTGAAAACACTATTGGGAATGGTATTTAAGGTTTGGCTTTCCCACTTCCTTGTTGAGTGATAGAGAATAAGGGGGACTCTCGCGCGCCGCCGCCGTCTCGTCTCGTCTCGGGTCGTGGTCGTGGTCATACGTGTCTTCGACACGTCCGCGCGAATACTATATTTTTAGAGAAAGTTCTTAAGAAACAAATGCAATACCACCAGTCGTTGCGATTTTGGACTATCGCAACGAATTTGGAATAAATCGCAACGCGAACTTCGACTATCGCAACGAATTTGGAATAAATCGCAAAGCGAACTTCAACTATCGCAACGAATTTGGAATAAATCGCAACGCGAACTTCGACTATCGCAATGAACTTGGAATAAATCGCAACGCGAACTTGGACTATCGCAACGAATTTGGAATAAATCGCAACGCAAACTTCGACTATCGCAACGAATTTGGAAAATCGCAACGCGAACTTCGACTATCGCAACGCGAACTTAGACTATCGCAATGCGAATATGTAAATCGCAATGCTATAGTCGAAGTTCGCGTTGCGAATCTGGAAACTTATTTGCGATACCGGAGATCGCGTTGCGAATTATCGATCGCATTGCGATTTAGTTGGTCATTTTGGCAAATCCAAAAAAAGTTGGTTAAAATCGTATATTATAATGAATTTTTGGTCACTGAGGTTATTTTCTCTTTATATTAACTCCTAAAAAATGGTTAAATCATGAGTTTGGCCACATAATTTTATGTATTTCTTAATACAGTCTGTCAACTTTAAATTTTTACAATTTAATCTACCTTTTCTTTCAAAAATACCAATTAAATCTACCACTTTATAATTTTTAAATTTTAGCCCTTAAATTGAGGTCTTACATATCCGCTAGTGGCTCAAAGTAAGATCCTGATCAGCAATATATATAAAACTCATCTGATAGACAAAAAGATTATAATAAGTAAAAAAGAAAAAGAAAGACACTGTTATAATGCTTTAAAGAATAACAGAATAGATGAGGCACAGTTCTTGATCATGAAGGATACCTAACAAACCAATGACCTACTCTTCAAATAACGAGTCACCATGAGACATATTCTTAGGTTCAACCAATAATTCATACAAAATTCTACAAATCAAAAAATTGATGCAAGAAATTGAAACAAAGTGAGTACGAAAATCTTATCATAACTAATCAAATATTTCACAATATGCTCGATCATTTTTACAATTGGTAGAGAGAAAATACTAGGAATAGAGATAAGATCTTAATGTTCATGCCCTTAAAGTATAGACTTGCCTATCCTATCATTAAAAGTATGTTTCTGTATAAGATAAACATATAAAAATGAAAAAAAATTGGAAATTAATAGGAAACTAGATTCAAATTTTGAGTACTCTAGTTGATCATGTAGTCGTATTATTGCTTGCAGTTCATTGATAACATATCTTTTGTGAAACTGATTTCTCTTAAATGCATTATGTGCCAGTAAATTTCCTTCACTGCCAAGTTCTGGAAAAATGTTTCGGCTTTAGATGGCATCGAATTGTTGACATTAAATAATATGTTGGATTCCTTTATATGCCCTAGCAGGGAGTGTCTCCTCCTCCCCAGTCGGCCACTCAGCTGCACTGCATTTTTTTACAGTACTTCAGAAGAAGAAGAAGAGATTATTAAGTTATTGATAATGATAATAGCTTCGGTGCAGGCGGCATTGTAAGATGAGATCAGGCATCTGAGGCATCTGAGGCATCTGTGTTTAGATTTGTTGTTTGAAAGAGTAGCACTAGCATCAGACAGACTAAGCACTGTTTGAGTGTAAGTAGATTTGATGGTTTTAATACCATGCGGAAAATAAAGAGATAGGGTTTCCTTTGTCAATCAAATTGAAAAGACATGAGAAGAAGGGAGTAGATGGTCGGCTTGTAATTTTTAGGCAGTAATGGATCAAAAAAGCTTCTCCAGGAAGTCCTATTTTTGTTATTTATTGCCATTAATTACCCTTATGACAGCTTCTTCCATGCGCTCATGAAGAAGATCAATTAGTCACACTTTCACGAGAACTGCCATTGTAGCTTTAAATGTGATGGTGCTACAATTTTTTTTCTTCCTTTGTCTGCTCAAATTTCGAGTAAGAACTAAAATAAATAATTATTCGAAATTGTTGTACATCCTCTTGATATTCTATGCAAGATTGTACATATAGTTTTTTCAGAGAAATTTTTTGCAATAAAAGCCTTGGAAGAGTATCTCTAGGAAAAGGATTTTATATGTGTTATATTCTTTGAGAAATTATGATTTTTTATAAACCCACATTACTTATCAGTCGATCATATCTTCCAAACATTTCAACCTATTAGAATAAACACATTTAATTGATTGATCAAGATATTCATATTTGTTTTTTATATTCCTTTGGATCATGGATTTTATACTCATTAAAAACATTGTTCTTCCTTCTAAAGTATCTCATTTTTCTCCCATTCAGATAGGATTAGAATTAGATATAAAATTTATCTAAAATAAAATTTATCAATCAACGAGTAATCATCATAATCCTAACATTAACATTGAATGTTATTATAAAATTTTTCAACTAAGACCGGAAGAGAGATATTAGACACCTTCACCTCCACATTTCTTT
Source organism: Hibiscus syriacus (assembly GCF_006381635.1). Lineage (NCBI taxonomy): Eukaryota > Viridiplantae > Streptophyta > Magnoliopsida > Malvales > Malvaceae > Hibiscus > Hibiscus syriacus. Next base: position 2,032,568 of record NW_024062798.1, on the reverse strand, counting down.
CTCTCCTTCCTCGCAAAAGCAAAGGACTTTAAAATCGACCAACTAATATTTACCACTAATTACAACTCTATGTCCCAAAAGAATGAATTGTATAAAATCTCCTTAACCACGTTGTTCTCATTAATAAAGATATGTTTTTGTTATCATTTCTAATTATCTTTGGATTAGAATCGGGACCATCACTAATTGATTTTTATATTTTAAATTTAAACTAATACAATTCTAAAAACCATAAATATGCATGTAAACTTTAAAAAAAAATTAATTTTGATACTCGAAATTAATTTAATCTCTCTATCACATCATCATTTATTGTAGACTGCAATATCAATACTTTATGTAACGTCCCGAATCATGGGTTAGTAGTTTGTGTCAACCCGAAGCCCAAAGTTAAGCTATTGGACCTTATATTATAGTTAGACTAAGTTTGTTGTTTGTGGGCTGGAGTTAGGGCCCAAGAGATTTGTTGTTTGGGGATGAGTAAATCATGAAAATAAAAGTAAATGGGCTAAAAGTGTAGTTTACCCATAGTCATTTTGGAAGCTGAAAATCCTTCCTTATTTTATGTTTTCAACGTGAACCAAACCCCCTTACACAACTCACCAAACCCCTTTCCTATTTCTTATTTTTCTCTCTTCTTCTATCTTCTTTAAGTAAGAATCTCAAAGAAATTCAAGCCTAGTTGGATCCATCCAAGGTAAGATTATTAAACCTCATCCTTCTAGCTTCAATTTGAGCTCCCTTTCACTAGTTTTTATTCATATAGCCAAAAATGAGTTTTGAGAAATTTGTGGGAATCTATAGATTCTAGCTATATTCTGAGTTATAGGGAGTTATTTAGAATGTATCCAACCTCTAGATGGATTAGTAATCCATTTTTCTCACTTTTGTTTGGTGAATGAAGTATGAGAAAGCTCCAGAGATAAAAGGAAAGAAAAGTTGAAACCTTGGATAATTGAAGAGAGTTCTAGCCATCAAAATAACAAGGTAACACTTTTACAACTCTTATATACTCTTAGTGAGTCATTAAAAGTTCAAGATAGTTTAAATGTTTGAGTTGAGCATGATAAGTATTTTCATGGTGAAATTATTGTTTTAGAGTTACAAATGTGGTTAAAGCCTCTATTATGAACCTTGTTGATCAAATAAAACTTTAAGCATGTTTGGGGACCTCACTAAGGTCTTTGGGATTGAAAAAATAGAGTTTTTCGTACTTGTTTTATGATTTCTGTAGGTAGAGTATTTATACTATAGGGATAGTATCGATATTTGTTCTTCGTTTCTGGGTAACATCGTGTTTTCTGGGTAGGAGTATCAAAACTCTTTCAAGAGTATCGAAACTCTAAGTTATAGTTTCGAAACTCTAAGTTATAGTTTCGAAACTCCCAGAAAGTTTCAAAATTAGGCAAAATAGAATGTTTAAAAGTGTCGGTACTTATTTAAAGTATCAAAACTTTTGCAGGAGTATTGATACTCTTGGGCTAGTATCGATACTTTCAGTCTGTTTTGGGCAAAAATGTCAGTTTTTAAGGGAATTAGACTTGAGGCACCTCAACTGTAACACCCATGTCCTGTATACCCATACGTATACAATGTACATATGTCACATCACTAATATTATTGTTCCTAATTCAAAATCTCGTAAAATTTTGTTCCATTTTATAAACCATTTTAATTCACCTAAAATAAAACATACATTAACTTAAATAGATGAACAAAAAGAGATGTTCAAACACTTCATCATTTTACAACGGTTTAATCTAAATACCGCTCAAAGCATTTTTACTAAACCCTATTACATGCCAACTAAAATATAACAAAAGTAGACATGTATGTCATATGATTACTAATGAGGTGACTTTAGCTTGGATGTCCAATGCTCTTCTTACTCAGCTTGTATTCAACCTACGCATGAAATAAACACACGTTAAGTATTACTTAGTGAGGCAAAACTAATCATACAATAGCATCATTATTTAAATTATCCTTTATAGATCAAATGCTAATTCCTTATTTTCCATTTATCATCATTTCTATGTAATGCACTCGTAGTGCTCATACTTCATTCATAAACATATTATGAATTACCTGTTTTACACACTCGGTGCCAAAATGGTTATTCATCCACATAGGATGAATTCCGTGAAATGAACATTTAGTTATTCATCCACATAGAATGAATTCCGTGAAATGCACACTTAGTGTCGAAACGGTTATTCATCCACATAAGATGAATTCCGTGAAATGCACACTTAGTGCCGAAACGATTATTCATCAACATAGGATGAATTCTGTGAAATGCACACTTAGTGCCGAAACGGTTATTCATCCACATAGGATGAATTCCATGAAATGCACACTTAGTGCCGAAACGGTTATTCATCCACATAGGATGAATTCTGTGAAATGAACACTTAGTGCCTATTTGGTAATCACCACATACATTTAAAACATGCATACATATATGATTGGAACATCATGTAACACCCCCAACCCATATCCAACTCGGATCCGAGTCTGAGGTGTCACATTGACTTTTTAAAACTTATATTTGTATACCAACATGGAAAATTTCCACTTTTATTCAATAAAAATTCATAATTCATAATAGTAAAATAAAATATCTTCAAAACTGTTCAGAGCGTATATAATTCAAAACATTAATTGCATGACAACTATTTCCAATAAACAAATACATAAAATTTCAAACTATTTTCTGATCTGGTCATAGGATAGGAGAGGCTGACATGTCTTGCCTTAACTATCATCGCTTCGCTTTTCTATTTGCTTGCAGGAACCTACGTGTGAAACACTTACACGCTAAGTCGATGACTTAGTGAGGCATATAAAGCGTTTAATGCACTTTATAACATTTAACAATGCATGCATGTTTTATTCTATCATGTTATACCAACTCACTTCATTTCATCAGATCATATAAAATCATATCAGATTACAGAGCAAGAAATACATACATACACATAGATCATCATTAACAGTCTTATCTTTTAATCACATACTTTTATACTTAATATCTAAATCAAACATTATTCACACATCATCATATAATTTCTATAACATATTTCATATCTCAAACATATATTTGTTATTATCTCTTTATTAGCCCATGTACCATATGAGAACCAAAGATATGTGAGTACATACAGGTTGTGCACATATGTTGTCATCACAGCTCGTATAATTCCCACTAGGGGCAGGTAAAAATTGTCCCAAAGGATCGCGTAGAAATGTCTCGAAGGACCACATATAACACATATGTCCCGAAGGACCACTCCTTAATAACCATATACATATTTCAATGGACCAAATAAGTGTACATAAGTACCTCATAAATGTTCCAAATGATACATATATGTCCCGAAGGACCACGTAGAACCCTTGACTCTTTGTATGCCAACTATACCTCTAGCTCTCAGGACATATAACATGGGCATTATCTTTTATCATTTCACATATTCACGCAGACACATAGATCACTTACACATAAAATATTTTCATATAATTCACATATCTCTTTTCACATGCTTTATATCTTGTACTCATGTAATCATATTAATTATTTTCGCATAGCTCATAGTCACATGGCTTATCTCATAGACATATATTTACATATTTATATTTACACATTTTACTCCATTTCACACATAGTCACATAACTTATTATCACATACATGAATACATACAAATCATCTAAAATCTAACATATACATTAACATATAAACTTATGCATGTACTTATATATATTCTTTAATGTAATTTGCCTAGTAATGCTATATACTCATATCATATAATAATTTCACCTAAGTCTCCATCATAGAGGGTATACTACATGTTCATATAATCTTACTTTATTCTATAAATAATTGCTACTCATCTTAACTCACTTTTCCATTTCACTCATATAAGTCATTTATAATCGTTCACATGATTTAATTTCACTAACCTGAATTCATACAGATCATATAACTTATATTACTTATCTTACATTATATATATACTAGTTTAATCTATTTATTTAATTTAATTTCACATGACTCCTATAATACTCTTCATAAAGCTTTGTAGCTCTTCACCTTATAATTCATATACCATAGTTTTCCTTAAGTATATAAATCTTCCCTAATTTATATATTATTCTCATAGAGTCTCCTAACATTTCTCGTGTAATTACTTATACCATATAATATGACTTATACTTGGTTATCTTATGTTCACATGTTTATTTCATTCCTTATATCTTTATCACATAACTTATTTCATATTCTTATATAATCATATTGTAACATCCTCCATATCGGGTGAGTGATTAATTTGCAAAGTTTCAACATTTGGTGATTAAAGTAGAATAATTATAAGTTTAAAAAGTATGGTTAGTAAATATGAGATGGAGGTAAGGACCAAATGGTCATTTGTAAGGAAATTTTAATTAAAATAAAATGTTATGGGGTTATATGAGAACCCACGTGTGACATTAGGTTTCCAGAACCCTCCCATTTCTTCTTCCTTCTTCCTTATTTTCTTCTCTTCCTTCTCTCAACGTGGAGCTTGCAAGTAAAGGTAAGAATCTGAACCTTGGTAGTTTCTTTGATTTTTAAGATTGGAAATGAAAGCTTGGATGTTATATAAGCTAAAGGAAAGCTTATATGACATTAAAACAACAAGATAAGTGTTTTAGAGAATGATTTGGAAAATGAATTTTTAGATGAAATTTTGATAGGAATGAGTTTTTGAAGTTTGAATAAGATTTTTGACTTGTCAAGAAGCTAACTAAGAAGTATGAGGTGTTAGAATTCAAATTAGAACATATTGGAATTTGGGTTGGATTCTTAAATTCTACATGGAGAATTAGATTTCTAGGTTTTAGAGGTATTTAATGGATAATAATTAGTTTAAGTAAGTGTATGAGAGCTAAGAGTATTAAAGGGATTGAAATATGTATGTTTGAGTTGAAATGAGATGATTTCCGGGCTCAAAATAGAATTTCTGGGTTAGGGGAATCGGTACCCATTCAAGGGGAACCGATACCCCCTCAACGAAATGAATTTCCAGAATGCTAGAGGGGAATCGATACCCCCAGGGGGGAACCGATACCCTCATCGTATATGAAATTCCAGAATGCTTGAGGGGAATCGATACCCCCAGGGGGGGAACCGATTCCCCATGAGAAAAAAAGAAGAAAGAAAGAAAGAAAGACTAAGCTATAAATTTCTTAAATTAGTAAGCTATTAAAGCTTAATTTCAAGACATAGACATTGATGATCATCTTAAAAATTATGTTTATGTAGATACCGAGCCTACTCGAGTTCGGGAACAATCTACAAGTAGGATCGATCGAGAAAAAGGCAAAGAAGTATAGGTGAGTGCATATGCATAGCATGAATAGTATTATATTCAGTTCTAGACTTGTGATAAGTCTAGATTCCATATTTTGACATATGATCACATTCCATATTATGATACATGACATGAATTTATATTAAATGTATTACATGACATGAATTCATATTTATGTATTGCATGACATGAATATGCAGAAAAAGTTATATGAGCTATGTGAAAGGTATGTAAATGATATGCCTATGTGATAAAGGTATGGAAATAATATGACTACGCGATATGAACTACGGGAATGTATAAGCCCATGTTATGTAGATGAGAACTAGGTATAGTTGGCATGCCAAGGGTAGAGGGTCTACGCGGTTCTTTAGGACATATGTATATCCTTTGGAACCTGTGTGAAGTCTTGAAAGACACATACTTGATCCATAGTATATGTATATGATTCTTAAGGAATTCTATGTGGTCCTTATGGACATCATTATATGGCACTACGGTGCAATTCTACGCGGTTCTTTAGGACATATGTATATCCTTTGGAACCTGTGTGAAGTCTTGAAAGACACATACTTGATCCATAGTATATGTATATGATTCTTAAGGAATTCTATGTGGTCCTTATGGACATTATTATATGGCACTACGGTGCAATTCTACGGGGCACTTCGGTGCATGTATACGAGCTGTGGTGACAGCATAGTGCACAACCTCACATTACTCCAATACCTTAGGTTCTCAATATGCTATCATGGGCCAATAAACTTATTAATACAGATGCATGAATGTTACAGTCATACGCTTACATGTATGGATATTGATGAAGTATACTACATTGATTAAGTACATGTTTGCATCTCATCTCATATGATCCTGATATTTTCATTACATTACATTGCCTTATTATTATTATTGCCTCACTAAGTCGATGACTTAGCGTGTGAGTGTTTCACACGTAGGATCCGAGGAATTAGACGAGACAGGTGAAGCAGCTTGACAGTATTACTCCTGCAACCACCAGATCAGAAGCAACTTAATCAGTAGGTCATTTTGTTATGTAAATAGCAGTTGGCATGTAATTAAAGGGTTAAGTTGTGTATGCTCTGAATATTTTGGTAAACTTATATTACAGTATGTATATTATTGTATTTTCTAAATACAAGTTCAAATATTTTTACTATTATTTATTAAGAGTTGTGTTTTAAAGTCAATGTAGTATCTCTGACTCATATCCGGGTCGGGTATGGGTTGGGGGTGTTACACATATAGATCATTTGTATTGTTTCACATGACTTATTACACTAACATATACTTATACAAATCATGTAACATACATAATGACATGTTAACACATACACTCATGCACACATATAAATTATAACAAAAACATACTTATATCTATGAATTCATGCATTTTGCTATTGGAAATAGACTTATCGCAAGTCTTATTTCCCATTGAACATCATATACTAAATCATGTGCACTCACCTGGCCTCACTAGTCAATATCGTTCTCCTATCTTTTCTCGATGCCTATTACTTGTACACTTGTCTGGACATTGCTCTCGATCAATATCTACACAATCATGTATACATATCAGTATTCCATTTTTATACTCTAATCTTTCATTTCATAGACTAAAGGAAAGATTATTTTCATTTTCCTTTATAAGTGTATCGATACACACTATAGTGTATTGGTACATTCCTTAACGTGTGTATCGATACACTACCTATGTATCAATACACAAATTACATTCAAAAGTTTTCATGTTCAAGGGGATATCAATATACTCCTTAATGTATCAGTACACTTTGAATGTTTTTTCCCAGATTTTACTCTTGATGTATCAGTACCTATTGAATGTGTACCGATACATCATTGCCCAGAAATCAATTTTAAGCACGAAAATCACCTCAAATCCACTTAAACATTTCATGTTTCATCCCTTATCATATTCTTAACTCACATACACATACTTAAACTCATTAATACTTATTCATCACATCTTAAACCTCAAAATCCTATCCACCATATGGAAATCAATAATCATACCAATTTTTCAATATGTTCTAAATTCAATTCTATCACTTCATGTCTCTTAATTAAGTTGATGACAAGTCAAATTCCATCTCAAAGTTCCTTTATCAACTCTTTTTTAGAAATTCATTTAGAAACCTCTTATCTTTAATCTTTCATAACTTATTCTTCTTTTAATTTTAAGACAACTTAAGCTTTCCTTAATCTTAAGTATCACATAAAGATCAAAACCCACTCTTAAAATCAACAAATAATCAACTAACCAGAAAACTCACCTTAGCAAGTTGGGGTTCACGGCTGGGAGAAGAAAGAAGAAAACTCTGGAGACTTTGATATCTCCTTCCCCAACTAACGTGTAACATATATATCCCATAAAAAATATCTTGGTGGTCAAATGACCATTTTCCCTTCAATTTATTTAATAATTACTAACAATTCTTTATGAAATATTTCTCAATAAGTCATTGAACTATTCAATTATTCTACTTTAATCACCAAATTTTGAAGTTATACAATTTAGTCACTAACCCGGTATTGAGGATGTTACACATCATATAATTATATAATTAAATGCACTCACCTGACTATCCTTGCTTTGTATCCAAAAGGTAAGACTGATTACTATGGTAATTTGCCATTGCCCTTAGTTTTGCTTGTTTCAGGAACTTGGTTCCGATCTACTCAAGCATCCATTAAAACATATATCATACTCAATGTTAGAATATTTTATAACCATTATACTTAAACAATACTCAAAAAAACATATCATTAACTTTATATACCAATGTAGTCTATTTTAATATTTATGGCTCTACAGTACCGATACTACTACCCTAGTATCGATAATTCTATACTATGGTACCGATACCCCCTTTGGGTATCGATACCAAAAATAGGTTCAGTGTTACCTGGTATCGATACCCTTACCATAGTATCGATATTACCCTTCTATGGTATCGATACTCCCTACCGGTATCGATACCAAAATTAGATTTGATGTTTTTGGGTATCGATACCCTTATCATGCTATTGATCCTACCTCTTCGGTATCGATACTGATTAAATCGGTATCAATATCACTCATCTAATTTATCTCATTTTAGCCTATAGTATCGGTACTGTTCTTAGCAGTATCGATACCCTCCCCAAAAATTCCAGTTTTCAGTTTGAAAATCTCCCAAATGGGGTCAATTTTCTTTATATTTACCCCATTCAATACTATTAAACTCTTCATTAACTATTCATACTAACATTCCTTCATTTTTTTCCTAAAATATCTAACATCTTTCATGAACATTAAATTCTAAGAATCAAACCACTTTTTCTAATATGTTCTTTATCCCATCTAATACTTCTAATCTCTCATTTACCTCTTTGGCAAGTCAAATCTACCATTAAACCTCAATAAACACCAATAACCCAACATATCATTTTAAAACCTATTTTCTAAAATCTCTCATATTTTCTCCATTTCATAGTTTTGATCTCACTAAATCATTCCTTAAACTTCTAGTATGCGCAATGCATCAAAACCCAACCAAAAGCGAAGTAATAAACTAGTGAATTAAAAACTCACCTTTGAGCTATGGAGGAAGGTTATGCACATGAAAGAAGAAGAAGGAAAAGAGTTGACCAAATTTGAAACCCCTTTTCCCTTTTCTCTCTACTTTAATACCCTAAGAGAAATGAATTTTAAATTCATTTACTCCAATTGACCAAAATGTCCTTTATAATCCCCCACTACTACAATTTAGTTTTAACTACTCTTCCCAATTCATTCTCATCTTTTATCATTTAATCAAATAAATTCTCATATTTTTAAATCATTTCAATGAAGCCCTTAATTCAACATTTGGGGCATTACACCAACAATACTTCATTTCATCATCAAATAAGACTACAAGTGAGAATATTAATGATATTAATATTACAATTAAAAACAAGAGCAATTAAGATGAAATAAAAATAGCCTTGGATGATGCTCGGGAAATGATCATGACACTCGAGTTCCTTTAGAAAATGCTAGCATTAACGAAAGTATGAATTCAGTCCGGATATATCCTTAGGTAGTGTACGAGACACTTAAAGCTAACTAGTTTGGGCACAAGGTCTGACACTCAAGGAGTGAGCTAGTCGGGGATGCAAAGATTCTGGGCATCCAACCTCGATAGACTAGAGGGGTCTGTGAGCTCCGAGATGTAAAACCTTCAGCTGCACCATGATGTCTACCATAGAGTAGAGAGTACAGTATAAAAGTATACTCACTATTGCATTTTTCAGTTAGCTTGAGCATGACATGAACACTTTTAGTATGCCTTAGTTGTTATTGTGACACTGGGCTAGTTAGCTCAGCGTTTACAATTTGATTCCTTATGCAGGTTAGTCTAGGAGCAGTCCAAGGACTTTTTGACAGTGGTGATCCAGACCTAGATAGTGCAAAGTACGTCTCGAGATCATCTTTAAAGGGCATGTATAATTGTAAACCCCAATTTTTATATATTTTGTATGAGTTGTAACTCATTTTAAACTATGGTCTGTATGATTTAATTATTATTTTGGGGGCTCCTAATGTAAACTAATTTATTTAAATTGTAGTTGATTTATTTTAGCATGAGTGGTTACAAATGGTCATTTTTAAAACAAAAAAAATTAAAAGAAAATTTTGGTTAGCCACTCTGATGATTCCCTGTGACATTTTGATCGGTCGATTATGTGTCGTACTAATTTATGGTGTTATACTTTAAATCGTCACATCAGTATTTTGAATCATCATGTCTTCATCGTGATGATCAATGCCTGATTCTATTGGTCAAAGGAACAAATTGATTTTTTTTTCAGTTGTCCACATTAAGGACAAAAAAAATCAGGGTGACTTTGATTTTCTTGGAAAAGTTGAAGTAACTCGTAGATCATTAAGCCAAAAAAATATCTATGTCAAACTATATTTTTAATGAAATATTATATTTCTCGTCTGGTTCCTTTGTGATTTCTAGTTATCATCTTTGGATTAGAACTGGGACCATCACCACTACCACTATCACTAACTCCACCTGACCCAATATTAAAAATATATCTGACTGCCTCGCTCTACCAAAAGGACAGACTTGAAACTGATGGTTGCCAAAACCTGAAAAAGAAGGCAGGCAATTGTCGATGGCATCTTAAATGACGAAAACAAACAGCGCCGGTGGTCCCTCGCCGGAAGAAAGGGGTGCATGGAAATCAGAGTCCCTCACTGGGATTTTATTATTATCGGTTTTAGGGAGGCTCTCAACACAGTTTAAAACTTGTCTTAATGGCCATCCTTTGTCGGGATTCCTGCTCCACTCAGTTGACCATCATCCCCTTTGAGTCACATGCAGCAGGCCACATCGTGCCATGGGTTTTGGGGTTTTGGGGTCCCCTATTTTAAAACGATGGATCCTATTAATGATAATCCCACTCTGGTTCTCGTGGAAAACCCCATCCTTGAGGACAAAAACTGGAATGGTCCTCTCGGATTCACCCATTTGTTGACAGCAACACTGGAATGAACTGATGGATATATGGTTGTTTTCGAATTTCGAAATGAATCTCCTTGTAATAAAAGTGTGACAAATTATAAAAAGATGGGAAATTTCGAAGGCAGAATGAGGTTAAATGGGTTAACCTAAGTTTATCTGGGAGAAGTAGGATGATAGTTAGATTAGAATAATCTTATTTTTCGTGAAAAAAAAAAACTATTATTTCAAATTTCTTTTGATTTTTCCATAATAAAACATCTTCTTCCAATTCTAATGATAGTGAGATGAGAAAAAAGAAACGAGATGATTATCTCGATTTCACTTAATCAAATGGTAGATCTCATAGATTAAAATGATATATGATTTTATGATTTTTGTGTTTAGGGTTAAGTTTTATGTGTACTTTTTAAAGTGATTTAGATAAAATATAAATTTATAGAGTGATATGAGATAATGAGACGAGTTCGCTAATATTTTAGAGTGATATGAGATAATTAGACGAGTTCGCTAATATTTTAAGTGGTAAGAGAAAATATTTGAGAATGTTAATTATAACACCAACTTGACACATAAAAAATTGTAAAACTTTTATATTTAAAGGAATAAGCTAAATATATATATATAGATGATACATGAATTTAAGTCAATTAAAAGTGATTCACATAAGACACATGAATATCATGTCATTATTCTATTTATGATTTAACATTGAGTGAACAAATAGGAATAAATAAAATAGTGGATAAAGTACATAAATGGTCCTCTGACTATAGGATAATATTTTATTAAGTCCCTCAACTATTAAAAGTTACAAAATGGTCAATCGACTATTCATTATGTTCCAAACTCATTTTTTCTATTAAAAAATTAGTGGATGTCTAAGATGGACGTTAACATGATGACTGAGATATGATAGTCGTTTGAGATTATGGGATATATCACACTCGGCATGTTAACGTTCAACTTAGTACCATCAATTTTTTAACAAAAAAGACGAGTTTAGAATATTATGAATACTCGGAGTTACGGTTTTGTAACTTTTAATAGTCGATGGATTCAACAAAGCAATACTCTATAGTTGGAGGATCATTTTGTAACTTTTAATAGTCAATGGACTTAATAAAGCAGTATCTTATAGTCAAGGGATCATTTGTGTACTTTACCTAAAATATTTAATAAGTAAATTAATAAAATTAAACTTTAGTAACCAAAATAGAGATAAAAAAGATTGAGTGATAAAATTTGTAATTTATTATTACTAAAAAATTGATTAACATGATGTATATAGGGATGGTCAAAATACACGAACCCGACGAGTCTCGATCCAACTCGATTGGATAGGGGCATTTTTTTTTAATTTTAGGGCTCAGGGCAAGCGGGTTATGGTTATAAAAATTTCATGGCAGGCTGAGGCCGGGTTTAGGTGAAAAATCATCAACCCGACCCGATCCGATTAATTTATATTTTTATATATATTATATTTAAAATTTTAAGAATTTTTACTTTTATTTTATTAAAATATAAAAATTATTATAAAATATATTAATTTAATCATTAAAATATAATAAATATATTATAAAATATATTATTTTAATTATTTTAGAAAATTAATATATTCCAGTTAGGTCGGGTTGGGATTTTAGTCTAAAATTCAGGGCAGAAAAAACCTAAATTTTTTGAGACATGGCCGGGTTTTAAGTATATGTTTCCAGGTCGAGGTTGGGACAATAAAAAACCGGCCCGGCCCACCTCGGCCCATGCCCATCCCTAGATGTATCTCTCGTTAATACTTGATCACAGTCAATTTGCTTATCCTCATAGTGGGTAATCATTCATTCTAAAATCTGAATTTTCTTATGTTCGACATTTATTTTATCGTTTATATTAATTTTAAAATTTTATTTATATTCACTTATTTTGTATTATTAATATATTTATTTTCAAAATATTTTTAAAATCGTTATTGTGCAAGATAATGGCACGAGAATAGTAGATATTATCAGCTTGATCGATATGAATAGTAGTAGTTCAGGAAGATGGTTTCCTATTTCTTGAATGTTTCTGTAATGGTTTACGTGATCCGTTTTGACATATGTATGTACCAGTGAAAATCAAAGGCAGAAGAAGGAGGAGGAGGAGGATTTCCAGTTTACGTGATTTTTTCGTGTAAGAATGGTTGAAAAAGGACGATGACATTGATAGTGTGGCCTCAGCACATTTCCATCTAAGTGAAAATCAAAGGATGATGAAAACGTGGGATACTGACATTGATGATCCCCCATAAAACCCACCGAGTGAACTCCAAAAAAAAAAACCCTATTGTTTGTTTATTCGTCTCTGCAAATCCCATTCCCAGATGGTCCTACGCATGCTACTCTAATAGTTACAACTGCAGCACCTTCCCAAAACAACCCTCCCTTCATGCAATTTCTTATCTTATTTATGTTTCGTCTTCTTCCTGCAGCCTTATATTTCAGCTTTTCGTCCTTAAAACAAAACTCGTTTTCTATGTCCAAGATGGGCTGGCATAAACCTAAACCTTCCAAGAGATATTCTGCTACTCTCCCTGGTTGCATCACTGCTGTTTTTCACTTGTTTCGTTTCCATTGTCCTTTAAATCACCAAACCAGTGGTAGTCAGAGGCGCCAAGTCGCCGCCGCCGCCGCCGCCACCGCCGTTGCAGGCACAGAGGCGCCAAGGAACAGCTTGGAGTCAGAGGAGGAAGATGAAATCTTGAACGTTCCTGTAAGTCTAGTTAATATGTTCTTGGCCTTACTCGATTTCAAAATGTCGACATTTTGGTTTTTGAAAATGTAGATGGGAATTCAAATCAAAACAAAAGTTGTAGCCACCGCAGACAATGACATTGACACACCGGGGACAAAGACGCCTACATTGGTTGCTAGGCTAATGGGACTGGACCTTATTCCAGAAACAAGGTCATTGGATGGTACCCGGTCGTTGCCGGTGACTCCAAGAACATCGTCGGTGAGGAGGTCGGACGTCGATCGTCATCATCGTCGCCTCTCGCTTCAAATTAACAAAGAAAACATGAGCGCTACACAAGAGTTGATAATGTCTCGTCTCTCGTCATTAATGAAAAGGAAAGAGAAGAAGCATGAATATGTGAAGCAAGTTAAAGAAAGAGTTGCCAGGAAAGTTGGAATGAATATAACCAACGAGGTTCGAAACAGAGAAGAGCTTGTTAGCCATTTCAAATACAAGAAAATTTCGGCTTTAACCAAAGTTGCCGATGATTCCACCATTGTCAAGCACTCTACAAATCCAAAACCATCAACTCCCAGAATCCAAAAGCAAACCAGTACTCGCAAGTTGCAGCCTCTTGAAGAACAACAATATGAGCAGAAGCCAATAGCCGCAAGCAAAAGCAAGAAAGGGTCCAACAAGAAGTTGGTTTCCAGATTGAAGAAGCCTCAACAATCATTGGAAATTATCCGAAGCCGAAACAAGAAAGAAGAACCTTTCGTTCGTGCTCCTAAAGCCAGCAGAGTAAACATTCCCGACAAGAAATGCAGGAAAATCCCATTGTCCGATGATCTCCTCAACAGCATAAAGATCCCCACCCTCATCCTAGTTAAAAAAGACCCTTCTCCTCCATCCACAAATATCCCTCAAAAACAGGTATCAACACGGAAATCTTTCCTGTTAATCTTAATTGTTTTCTTTTGTTATCAGCTTATTATTCATGTGCCTTTCAGGCCTTACATGCTCGAAGACCGTACATCAAACAAGAACCACGACAAGAACACGTTTCAAGATGTAACAATGCCACCATTACCACCGCCGCCGCCATCTCCACCGCCGTTGGTAAAGAAGAACACGATTACATTACAAGAATATTAAGACGCACAGGCTTAGACAAAGATACCCGAGTCTCCATTTCGTCCTGGTTCTCTCCTTCCCATCCTCTCGACCCTTCCATTTTTCACCAACTCGAGAACGAAAACAATGATGAAATATCCAACTGTAGTGAATTTAGGCGCCGGTGCAACAGGAAGTTGCTGTTTCATCTAGTGGATGAACTTTTGAGTGAAATTTTGAAGCCATGTTTCAATATGAAGCCTTGGGTGGTGAGCACCGTCGGGCATGGTTTTAGTTATACGGATGGGTTTCGGCTAATAGACACGTTGTGCTCGAGAATCGGAAGCTTTCCTTGTTCTGATTGTCGTGTTCTTGAAGACATCGACGCGTTGATCGGAAGAGACTTGGCGGAGGTTAATGTGCAGGGCGTAATGGCGTACGAGGAACAAGGGGAAGGGATTGTGGCGGAGATCGAGAAGGACATACTAGACACGATGCTGTACCAAGAGTTTGAACTCTCCGAGGATTCGTTTCAAGAATGAAACGGCATCGTTTACTTACTTTGAGGGGAGAGACAGATTAACGTGATGACATCCTATATCTTGATTTTCAATTAGGTTCAGCTGAAAATTAAGGAGTGTAGCATTTTTTTTATCTATCAATAAACATACTACATTAATATAATGTTAGTGATTTGTGAAAATTAATATAAATTCTAATTTTATATATATACAAAAACTAAAATTCACATTACATACTATAACAAAAATATATACCGAATCAAAGATTGTGTTTTAACATTTATGAACCTATTAAAAGAATTTTATGGTTAAAGAGTCTTATTCTTTTTAGAGATTTTGAATTCGAGTAACTACATTTGTAGGTTGTATACAATATCAATGGTTAAAAATAATTTTGGACAGAATCATCCCAAACTATTAAAAAATATTTATTCTTATAAAATTCTAAGGAGTGGTTTAAATAAAATAATGGCATATTCCTCTAGATGATTCGGGTTTGAACGACTTAGTCTCTAGGTGTACGTGAATATATGAGTTTATTCATATTTGAAAACATATACAAAGACTATTGTATAATTGAATTAAAATAAACATTTATGCTAGGCATGTGACTAAAACGGATTAAAAAATAAGGTTAGATATAATTTTAGAAAAAATAATTGAGTGACTAAAATGAAATTACGAGAATAGGTAGGTGATTAATTACATAGTTTACACTAGACTATATTATTATTATTATTATTATTATTATTATTATTATTATTATTATTATTTTATTATTATTATTATTATTATTATTATTATTATTATTATTATTATTATTATTATTTTGATTAATGTGAGATAAATATAAGGTAGTATATGTTTAAAGATACTCTCAATCATTTGACATTAAAAGCTCACACTCTGACATTCTCAGTGCTCAAACTTAGACCTCAAGAAATAACAATAATTCTTATACCAGTGAGGTCGCTTGGTTCATGACCCTAGATTAATTAAAATTTGTTTATCTGTCAATATATATTTTTTTCAGTAAGGTTCATTACAAAATATTAGATATAAAATAGGTTCAAAACCCTAAGTCGTTACCATGATGTCTTTTTACTCAAATATATCATTTTTTTTAAATTGGAAAACTAAAATGATAATATCTCTAATTATTTATTAAAGTGATACTTTTAATTTTTTTAAAAATGGGTAAACCATACCAGAGACCACCAACTATAGT
This sequence comes from Hibiscus syriacus, assembly GCF_006381635.1. Lineage (NCBI taxonomy): Eukaryota > Viridiplantae > Streptophyta > Magnoliopsida > Malvales > Malvaceae > Hibiscus > Hibiscus syriacus. Next base: position 2,016,099 of record NW_024062798.1, on the reverse strand, counting down.
CTTTTTTTCCATTTTGACCACCATTATTGAATTCTTGTCAATCAGATCACCCAACTATTTAAATACATTCAATTTGGCCACTAGTCATTAACAGTTAGCGGTTGTGCTGACTTGGCAATTAAAATAAATTGTATGATTATATATTTAGTCCTTATTATTTATATATTTCATCAATTTAATCATTATTTTATATTATTTCAATGTATTAATGCTCAAATAATATGACGACATGTGTCATTACATGATTGCATGACTTTTTCTAATATTTATATTTAATTGAAATATTTCCCTCTCCAATCATATGGCGCATGTGTCATCATATGATTAAAGGAAGGGTAAATTACATGTTTACTCACTGAATTTTACTCTATCTCCTATTTTAGTTATCGTATTTTTAATTTTTTCAATTTACTCACTGAACTTTAGACATTGAATTTTTTTATCACTCATTCGATGACATGGATTATTTTATTATTTCCTATATGGCATGTCATATTTTATTAATATTTTTAATACCAAATATGATTAAAATAAAAATAAATTTAAAAATTGCACTTATACCCTTAAATTATACCTAAATTCTCAAATTTATCCCAAATCCTAACACCAAAATACAACCCCATCCACCATCACCTTTGACAAGTTCGCCCTCCCACCGACAATTAGTCAAGCTCACCTCTGACCCTCACTCTCATGTTTATCTCTCACAACCATCAACCAAACCAATCAACACAACAACCATGCAATTAACCCTTTGTTTTTTTATAAGTATTTTCATTTCATTTGCATCTCTCTTTCATCTTGATGCCTCTAAGATGTTTACGTTATTGCTTTGCTATCATATGCCAGAAAGCCTTTGTTTGGTTGGCTGCAGGAAAATCGAAGATTTAAAGCTTGAGGCTAGCATCAATCTAGCAGATCAAGTTTACATCGTCTTTCGTGGAAAAAAGGTTAGGAACCTTATCATTTACACGTAAAAGAGCAATGATTTTCCTAATGGTTTTTATTCTCTATTGCTCTCACAATTGGGTCATTTTCTACGTTCAAGCTATCGTCATCATCAAGTTCGTCTAGTTCATTTAATATAGAGTGGTTAATCCTTTTCCGTGATTGCCTCCTATGTTTCTTTGGTTCCAGTCGGGGTTCAGCTCGCTGAATACCCATATCTCGCACCCTGTACCTAACATCACCCTCTCTTTTGGTCCCAAACATCCCCAACTAAAATTCCTCTCTGATTCTGATCTCATCAAGAAGTTGGAAATAGTAAGGATATCTTTTCTAATCCCCTTTAACAATGCACCCAAAGGTCACCGGAGACCACCTTGCCGACCACCGTAGCCACTGGCGGCGCTAAGCCCACCAACCATTGAAACTTGAATGTGGGGTTTTAGGTTTTGAGTGTATATTTTAATATTTTTAAATTTATTTTTATTATAATCCTTAAAAATATTAAAATATTAATAAAAACATCAATATCATCGAATGAGTGATCAAAAAATTTCAATATGTTCAGTGTGTAAATTGAAAAAATTAAAAATACAGTAAGTGAAATAGGAAATAAGTAAAATTCAGTGAGTAAATGTGTTATTTACCCTTAAAGAAAAATAAATTGAAAGAGAGGGATTATAATCCTAAAAAATATTAAAATGTTAATAAAAAATGTTATATGGAAAATAATAAAATAATTTGTGTACTTTACCCAAAGCATAATTTGAGTATTATTTTTAAAACTTTTTTTAAGAAAAGATCGTTTGAATTTGTTACATTAGCCCAATTACTGTATTGGGCGACTAGATATACATAAATTGGTAATGGGCTTGTAACCTATAAAGTAATTAATTATACTCAAACAAACAAATCATCGTCTTCCCTCATCTTAGTTTCGATTTCAATGGCGGAAGCAGCAACAAAGAGGAGAGCTGCCGATAACAAAGCACCAAGGAAGCCAAAATGGCATCTTCTTCAACCCAAATTGAATCTCCACATTAGACGCCTTAAAAACCACGATCTCTTCACCGTACGCGTCTCTTCAATTTTACCCTTTGTCCCCTTGAATGAAATCACGAGATTATTCTTTGATATATAGTTTAAATGCCTTTGATCGAAGGAATTATTGGGTATGTCAATTAGAAGAAATTTAATGATTACAAGTGTATCATAACTTCTAATAGAAAAGTACGGAGATTTAAGATAGAGTAATCGAGTAGTGCGGGTCATATTCATAGGGTGTATCATCTCTGTATTCTTTTAATGCCTAATTTTTATGATTTCTACTTTTATACGTTTATGTCATTGGAATTTATAAAGATTTAGAATTAGAGTAACGGAGTACTGTTATTTTAGTTTAGGTTTTATCTTATTTGACTTTATTCCTTCTCGTAGCTTGTTATTCGTTGACTACTGTGTATTATTCTTTTCATGTTTCATTCTTTTAAATTTTGTTGGATCTTACGTTTTTGTCTATATGAAGAGATTTTTACACAGAGATTTATTTGTCGGGATTACTTCCTATTACAGACGCGTATATGAAGACTGTTCAACTATGTATTTATTTATTTATTTATTTATTTATTTATTTATTTATTTATACATGCATTACATTTTATCTTTATTTTTAATTTTCTAACTGTCGGTCTTCCACGGAAGCTGCTCTCAACCTGGCGTTGGGGGCAGTCTATTATCCTACCTTCTCTTATCCCATTGCATATGGGAATAGGATTTTGTTGTTGTTGTTGTTAATGATTACAATTGTGATCCAAGTCGTAGTCAAATCACCTGTTAAAAGGTTCGAAATTTCAAGCTTTTTTAACTCACATCAGGGTTCTTATAAGGGTTGAAGTTAGTTTGAAAAATGTATAGAGAATTAAAACTCCGGTTTTGATGTTTTAGCTGCCTGTTCATTGGTCTAATGAATAACGAAAAGCTTATTATTATATTATTCTAAGAACAAAAATTATGAAATTGAGATCGATTGTAGGTGGAATTTAAGATGGATTTGATTCCTAGCCGATCTTGTATCTTTATTTTACTTGGACATGTACAATTACAAGGCTGAAGACTTGAACTTTTCTGTATAGCATGCAGAAATCACATTATACTTTGTATATGTGTGTGTGTAAATATCAGGCTGGCTCATATAAGTAATGGTAGGAAATTGCTTTATGATTTCAAAATCCCAGAATGTTAATAATGTTCAATTGTTTTCAACATATGCAGGTGCAGAATTTCTTCTTGACTGCAGAATCGAAGGCGCTTATTAAAGCCGCAAAGTCGACTGGTTTTGAACACCAAGGAAGTCTTGGTCCAGCGAAAGGCGAAGCCTATCGAAACAATGATAGAATATCTGTTAATGATCCAGCTCTTGCGGATATGGTATGGCAGTCTGGACTGAGCAAATTATTCTCTGATATTAAAATTAGGGGGAGAGTTGCGGTTGGCTTAAATCCAAATATTATGTTTTACAGGTATATGTAATTTCTTCCCTTAAATTCGTACTTTTATGCGAATAAATTACATAATTCGTTGTTGGTTGATACTAGATTTCTTGAATATTAAAGAATAATTTTGATATGCCTGTTGCCTAGTTGACAAGGAAACCACATATGTAACTATGAATCAAGTAATACGGGGGGTTGGATTACAAAAATGTTATGATGTATTCTGACAGTTTCTCAATCATATTGTTTAATGTGCTTCTCTAGTCTACATGGAATGCTGGTTTTTTAGTACTTACCATGCAGTCTATATTATACTTCCAGGTACAAGATCGGTCAGCACTTTGGACGGCACATCGGCGAAAGTGTTGATCTTGGAAAGGAAAAGCGCACCGTTTATACTTTGTTAGTATATTTAAGCGGTTAACCCAAAGCCAAAGGCAAAATCGATTCAAGCAGCCCAAAGGATCCTGCTTCAGAGCCTCTAGTAGGAGGGGAGACTGTCTTCTATGGATCAAGGAATAGTGTTGTTGCAGAGGCAAATCTCTTTTCAATTTATGTCATTTTCACATTGTTTTAGTTGTTCCCTTCCCCAAACCACAGTTTCACCCTTTCATTTTGTTTACTTTTCAAATTCCTTTATAAATATTATAGTAACTCTTGCAGGTAGCTCCTGCTGAGGGAATGGTTCTCCTACACATCCATGGAGACAAATGCATGCTGCATGAAGCTCGAAACGTATCCAATGGTATCAAATATGTTTTCCGATCTGATGTAGTTTTTGCTTGAGGAAGGAGCTATAGTTTTTTGAATCGAGAAGGTTTGTTAAGTGTTCCTCTATAAAATTCTTATACATGTAAGATATAGAATATGGATGTAATGTATTATTCTAGTCCCTTTTAGTAATTGCAACAACTTATCCTTGTATTATCCTTGAGTGCCAGGAATTTCTGCAAACTCACAACTCAACGACGAAAGCGGACATGCATTAGCAACATACTGCAATCATGTATAATAGGTATGTACCTTTTTATATGCCAAGAATTTTAACATCAACTCCGCTTTAAGAGTTTTGTCGACATCGGATAACAAACCGAAGTCGCCACCTTAGAGAAATCAGGAACAGTCTGATTAGTGCGCCATGTTTCTATGTGATATATTTGTACTCAGCATTATGAAGACTGTATTGCTTCTCTATAAGGCATCAAAAAAATGTAGAAACCAGGTCTGAAACATTCATTTACAAGATACATGTAAGATCAGAAAACAATTACTGTTGTAAAACCAGTTTCTGTTTTTATCACTCGTTTCCTATACGATCTGAAATTATTTTTTTTTTCTTATTATGTTAAATCATTTAATTTTATGCATTGCAATAACCAAACTTAAACGCGAGATATCATCAGTTAACATTACACAGGCATTGCTGAAACAGGTGACAAGATGACCAATTAAAACCAGCACACGCGTCACGCACAAAACACCACAAAACAAAACACGTAGGTTTTGAGTGGGAACCGAACCATAAAGAACAACAGGACAAGAGATTTTGGTTCGGTGGAGCCCGCATCCCTAGGTGCACCCTCATGTGACATTGCACGTTTGTCTCCCAAAAACTTTTCCGAGAACAATGAAAACCTTGAAAAGAAAAGGTTGAAGATGATATATAACTAAGATAAGCAAAAAAAAAAAAGAAACAAGTACTGGCAACATGTTTTTTTGCACTTCAGGAACAAAACCCTCAAAATCCTAAACAACTCTAGCTCTGTATCACCAAAATCAAGAAACTTAACATGTTCTTTGACTACAAGGCAAACTCATTAACCTGTTCTTTGACTACAATGCTCCGAACATGGCGTTTGTTGATTTGCAGGACGACCCAGCAACTGAAGCTCTCTCTTATCAAGAATCTCCAAAGAAAATTCTCTAAGCATCTGTGTAGTACAACTATTGTTATCGCCATTGCTAACCCCAACAACACTTGTAGCACATGAACTAGTACAAGTGGGCACAACACTTGAACCCATCGACCCCACGCCCGAATCCAGCACCTCTTGTTGCGTAGCAGACAGAAAGCTCGATACCGGTCGACCCGCAACGTTGAAAAACGGCGTTGCGGTCGCTGGAATCGCCCACAATTGTGCCTGGTTCGGACCAGCAGCTGCGGGGATAGACCATATAGGAACCAACCCTTGTGAGTTCAAATTGAAACTATTGTTGTAAGTCATTGGAGTAATAGGTGTTAATCCTGAAGGAACTGAACTTTGATACTCGTTAACATCGATGAACTCACTGTTTGCCGGTCTTTTCCTACGTTTTCTCTGCAACTCGCCGTCTACTTGTTGTTTCGTCGATGAAGTGGGTATCTTGAGAGTTCCATTGACCGAAACAGCAATGGCGGGGACCGTCCCGGTGCCCGTAGCTTCAATTATAGCTGGTTCGGCGTGTTCTAATAGCCACCTAATGGTTTCGCCGTCGGACTTGTGACCCAGTTCTCTGGTGAGCTGAAAAATCCTAGCGGCACAAGTGGCGGGCATACGGATCCTCCGTCCGCGGCCTTCGACTTTCGTGTGACGGTCCTTTGACTTGCGTTTGGGGGTTCGGGCGACTTGAACCAGAGTCCGGTTGAACTCCGTATCCGTCGATTCCTCCTCTTTCATTGGTTGGTTGCGGTCCATCACGGTGGCGTCAGAAGCGGAGAAACTCGGCGTTCTTCGATGGCGTTGTTCATTGACGATGACGGCGGTATTGTTGTTGATGCTCTCGTCGATTTCTTCGATGGTTTGACTCCGATTACACTCCATGGAAAAGGGATTTTTATGCTGTAAAATTAAGAAAAATAAATCAACAAAAAATATTAGTAGCAGGGTTAGAAAAAGAGTGGGACACGCGCATATAATTGTGTGAAGAGGGAAAAGTGGCGGAAAAAAAAGAAGGAACAAACCCTAAAGCAGCCCCACCTTTTTGAGAATCGAAGAGTCCCAAAACGACACGTATTTATCTTCTCTCTTACAAGAGGAGATTATGACACCTGTTCTTCATCTTATTTTTCACTATTTTATAAATAAGGGTAAATTAGAATGTTTCTCACTAAATTTTATTTTTCTCTTATTTTATTTATATTTTTTTTTAATTTTTCAATTTTCCTCATTGAAATTTACATATTAAATCATTTTGTCAACTTTGTCGTTATCTCTCTGATATGTCCTTTTTACTATTATTTAATATAAAATAATAGAAAATATAAAGGGTAAATTACATCATTTCTCATTGAACTTTACTCTCTCTTCTATTTTGTTCATCTAACTAAAAAATTAAACCGTCTCAATCTGACCCAAATTTTATGGGTCGCTTCGCCTCGATACCTTGAATCCAAATCTGACATCTATTTTGTCGGAACTAGCTCAGAAGTCCACGAATCAGAATTGAAAGTGAGAAAGTCGAAACGTTTCAGTCGAGATTCATGGATTTTGGGACATTTTTCAGTGAAATAATCATCAGATTCGAAATCAAAGGGTCGAGATTAACCATCCCATGAATTTTGGGACCGAACAACCACCATCAACGGTCGACGGTAGTCGGAATAAAAAAATGATGTGACGGCCGTCGTTGGTAATGGAAGAAATAAGAAGATTTGAAATGACGTCGTTTTTGTGTATATTTGAATTTTTCAAAATGATATCATTTTAACGCATGTGTCATTCATACGAAATTAAAGGTCTTTTATGAAAAAACGAGCTAAAGGTTTTTTGCCCTCAAATATTAGACATGAGCAAAGCTTATGGCAGAGTCGAATGACAGTTTTTATGTGCAGTAATGGCACGAATGAGTTTCTGTCCGGAGTGGATTGGGAAAATTCAAGAATATGTTTGCTCGGTCTCATATTCGGTTGTCCTAAATGGTGTGGTGGGAGAGAGATTCTTTCCTCAACGGGGACTTCGACAAGAGGATCCTCTTACTCATTATCTGTTTCAGATATGTAGTGAAGGTTTGTCTTCTTTAATTCGTTGTGCAACTTTGAGGGGGAGTACAAAGGATTTCGGATCAATAGATACGTTTCTGTTATTACACATCTTTTGTTTGTAGATGACATCATTCTTTTTAGGGAAGCTTCTGAACAAATGGATGTTATAAGGTTGATATTGGTATATGGGGAGAGTTCAGGACAAGTAATTAATTTGGATAAATCTGGTTTCTTTTTTTTGTGTGCAAATGTTTCAGATGATAGGAGACACAGTATTCAAATAATTTTAGACGTTCCAATGTCTACAAACCTTGAGCAGTATTTGGGTCTCCCGACGATTGTTGGTCGGAGCACGGGAGGGGCTTTTGCAAATCGGAAAGATAAGTATCGTAACTGTATTCGAAGTTGGACTGTTCGGGTGTTGACCTAGGGGGGTAAAGAGGTATTTATCAAATCTATTTTGTAAGCAATCCCATTGTATGCAATTAATTGTTTTTTGCTGCCTAAAGCGATTTGTTAAGATTTGGAAGCTACAATGGTGCGTTTCTGGTGGAAAAGGTCCAAACGAAAGAGGTGAATACACTGGTGTTCTTGGGAGTCTTTAAGCAGACTAAAGGAGAAGGGGACTAGGCTTTAGGGATTTGGCAAAATTCAATATCGTTCTTTTAGCAAAACAGGGCTGGAGACTGATCCAAAATCCTACATCCTTAGTTGGTCGTTTGTTACGAGCTAAGTATTTTCCTACAGTACGTTCTTTTTTTCTCTTTAGAAGCTACGACATCCTACATATGGTGGATTATTTAGGGTGGAGTATTTAGAGTGCAAAGTGTTTATTAGAAATGGGAGTCCGATGGAAAGTAGGCAATGGGAGAGGTATTTCTATATGGAACGATTATTGGCTGCCATATGATCGACCACAGTTAATGAAATCACCTCGTAATGAATCAGTGGCATGGGTGGTAGAGTTGATTGATGTGAATTCAAAAGCTTGAAGAATGGATTTAGTTTGGCAATTTTTTGTCGAAACTGAAGCTGATTTGATTTGCAGAATTCCCATATCTTATTTTAATCAGGAGGATTGTCGCGATTGTTTAGCGTGAATAGTGCGTAAAAATTGCTTTTAACTCCAGCAGGTGAGTTCCCACATCATAAGTATTTGTTTAAGACGATGTGGGGTTGTAACTGTCAAAGAAAAATCCAACTTCAAATTTGGAAGTTCATCTGCAATTATGTACCCGCTAAAAGAAACATGTATCAGAGGCGTATTCTCAATGACCCAAGTTGCTCGTGATGTGCTCAGGTAGTAGAAAATAATGTGCATGCTGTGAGAGATTGTATTTTACCGAGACAAGTTTGGAGAGCTTTGGGTTTTAATTGGCCTATATGGGTTAACTCTTTAGATTTTAGTGCATGGTAATTTTAGCTTTTTCATCATAATTCTAGTGAGAAGCATACAAAGGTTTTAGTAGGGATTTGGGCTATTTGGTTCGCCCGAAATAAACTGTTACATCAGGGGAATGATATGAGATGTGAGGAAGTAATTACCTTAATCTGAACTAAATGTGATGATTTTGGCAAGACAAACAAACAACTTTATGGACCGCGAACCCCTTCACTAGTTGTTGGAAGCCTCCACCTCCGAACCATGTGAAGATAAATTTTGATGCCCGATTTGTGCATAGTAGAAATGAAGCTTGGTTAGGAATCATAGTGTAACATCCCAAAAACCAGATTAGTGACTAAAATGTAATTTTTGAAACTTTGAGGTCTGATTTTGAAAAATTGAAAAGTTTAGGGATTTAATTGGAAATTATGTGAGTGTGATTGATTAGTAAAGATGGAAAGATAGAAGGGTATAATGTTCATTTGGCAAGAAAATAATTAAAAACTTATAGTGGTGTTATATATTTACACGTGTAGATGGGAAGAAAGAAAAATCATAGAATTTTGGATGATAACTTCTTCTTCTTCCACCGTGATTGCTTGGTAAAAGATAATTTGGTCTCAAGTTGGTTATTTCCTTCATTTTAAAGTCGGCTTTGATACTTGGAGTATTAAGAGAGCTTAAGGAAAGATTAACGTTGTTTAAAACTCAAAGAGAGATGAGTTATAAGAGTTTAAGTAAAATGAGTTTTTGAGTGAATTGTTGGAAAAGAACGAGTAAATGAATTTAGAAGTCATTTTTGACTTGTCAAGGGTATAATTAAGAAGTTAGAAGTAATAGAAGTGAATTAAGAACATGTTGAAAATTTAATAAGATTCTTGAGTTCAAGAATTATAATGAGATAGTGAAGATAATGATGGGTTATATGGATATAAGATTGTATGAGTAAGTATAGTTGAAGTTAATGTTATGAAAAGAGTTCAAAATAAGAGGTTTAAGTAAGCTTTGGTAAATTCTCGGATTAAATAAGGGTGTTCTGGGCATGGAGTATCAATAATGTTCATCCACCATCGATACTTCAAAGCAAAATGAGTAGAAATTGAGCTTGGGGTATCGATACTAAAGGAACAATATCGATACCAGATGATAAAATGGGTTGAAATCTTTAGGAAGTATCGATACCAAAGAAGAGTGGTATCGGTACTGGTTGAAGAAAGTATCGATACCAAGTGTCTAGTATCAATATCATTATCAAGTTACAAATACAAAATGTTAAAATGGTATCGGTACCGAGGAGGGGTATCGATACCATAGAAGAGTAGTATTGGTATTGTATTGGGAGTACCGATACTATTGAGTATGAAATGTTAAGTGTTTCTTTCAGCTTAAGTTATATTGATTGGTTATAAGCAATTCGAACTCCGATATTCATTTAAGTCGTATATTCGTGTAGATATCGATCGAAGTCAAGCCAAGAAGATTTGAAACTATAAGAATGTACAAGAGTCATAAGTATTTGAATTGGCTAGTGAGACCCAATATGAAATATGATTTGATGGTAATTAGACTTGCGACAAGTCGATTTCCGACATTTTACTATATGATTGCATGAGTATAATAATGATTATAATTTGTATTGTGTGATTATGCCTTGTATGTATTACATGTTACGTGATATAAACCCACTTGATATGTGTTATATAACAATGACCTAAGTGACCATATGAGATTACATGCCTATGTAATAACATAAGAAAGTGAAATAAGTTGAATAACATTGATCTATGTGATTATGTGAAGAAGAAAATAATTTATGTAATTATAAACTATATGAATATAAGTTTATGTGATATGCAATATATGACAATGAGCTACGAGAATGTTATATGATCTACGTGATAAGAAGCTATATGTTTACATGCCTATGTGATATGAATATGTGAATTTGTGACATGAGCTACGCGAAAATAAGCTACGTGATTACATGTGCATGTGAATATGTTTATGTGAAATAAGTGATATGAACTATCATAAATAATAATGCCCATGTTACATGATAAGAGAACTAGGAGTATAGTTGACATGCCAAGAGTCGAGGGTTTTACGTGGTCCTTTGGGACATATATGTAATCCTTTGGAACATATATGCGGTTTTTTGAGACACATATTTGATCCTTTAGAATATATATATATATATGGTCCTTAAGGAGATTTCTATGTAGTCCTTCAGGATATTTTATATGACACTTCGGTGCATTTCTACGCGGTACTTCGATGCATTTCTACGTGTCACTTCGGTGTATTTTATACGAGCTGTGGTGACAGCATATGTGCACAACTTCTATGTACTCACATATTTTTACTTCTCAGAAGTGTACATGAACTATTAAAAGACACAATATAAATAAAGTGTACGTGTATTTCTTGATGCAATGTATTATATGCTTTGTATAAATGATAAGTATAAGATTATATGATAAATGAGATTAATGGAAATGATAAGATTATTGATGATGATAAGGATAATATATGTGTATGTCTGCATTATGTTATATGTAATATTATGTGAGTGATATGACATGATACGTTTTGTATTGTTGATATGAAATGTTTTGTATTGTTGAGTAATTAAGTTTCCAGTATACGTTTTATTATGTATTACTAAGTTAATGACTTAGCATATGAGTGTTTCACACGTAGGTTCCGAGAAGATGAAAAGGGATCGAAGACATGTAAGACAGGTTAACTTTCTCCTTTCTAAGAATCAAATCAGAAAAGAATTGAATCATATGTATTTTATAATATTGATTTTAGTTGGCATGTAAATAAAGATTTAGTAGAATACGCTCTGATCAGTTTTTGTAAAACTATATGATTGTATTCGATATAAGTTATTCAATTTTCAATGTAAATTTGAATTGTCAGATGTTTTGTAAAAGAAACCGGTTTGAAAAGTCAATGTGACACTTCGAACTCATATCCGGGTCGGATACGGGTTGAAGGTTGTCGTAACCGGTTTTCGTCCGGGCATGAATTTTTTTTTACTTGGCGGGAAAACTAAAATGAATAAATAAATGATTTTGAAAAAAATGTTTTGGGAGTCGCCATTGACCTTTTTTAGATTAGGTAGGTCAAATACCTAAAAACAATCTTTTAAAATAGTTTTTAAGAAAACATAATTTAAAAGATAAAATGATCTGCGTATAACCAACAATTTTTAATAAAAAAGGATTTGTGGTCTATTACGTTTAGGGAATGATTAGCACCCCTATAACGCCCAAAATTGGTACTTTATTTAATCATAAATTGTCTCTATTATTAGAAATAAAAATTCAAAGATATATTTAATTTATAATATTGTATATTCAAATTTATAATTCTAAGAAAACCTATTAATTTATATATATAAATAAGATATTTATTTATTTAGAAATATTAGAAAACGGCTTCTAGGTGCTTTAAGACGGCTCTTTTCTTAATATTACAAAATTAATAAATATTGAAACATTTATCTATTAAAAATAAATATAATTTATAAAAGTAAGATATTTATTTATTTAAAAATATTAGAAAATGGACATCCAGATGCTTTAAAACTGTCCTTTCTTAAAATTGAAAAATAAATATATATTAAAATATAATTACTTTTCTTAAAAGTCATTTATAAAATTAAATTTATAAATAGGATTAAAAATTTTATATATATATTTATAATAATAATAATAATAATTAAATATATAAACATATAAAAATACAACTAAATAGTGATCAAAATAAATAAAATTAAAACTATATATTTTAAAATATAAAGCAATAAAGCTTGTAATTGAAAATATTAAAATTAATGACTAAATTAGAATATATTAAAATTAAATACCCTAAATCATTATTAATTATTTAAAAATACAGTGGCTAAACATGCTATATTACCTATTTATTAATGTAGTGACTAAAATAAATATATATCGAATTCGAATATCAATTTAAAATAAATTAAAACATACTTTCAGGACTAAAATATTATTTAACAAAATTGTAATGGTTATTTTAATTATTTTACCTAAAATTATATATAAGTAAGTAAGTGACTAAATTATAAAATGAACAAATTAAAAGGTAGAATTAAAATAATTATAAACTCGATTCCAGTGACTATAATGTAAAATTACAAAACTAAGGGATTGCGGACGGGGTTTAACCTTTAATAAATTACACACATACCCCTCCCCAAAACGATATCGTTCGGGGAGGGTATTTAAACCCTAAACTATACGGCCTTAAGGCCATTTTCTCTATTTTCTTCTTTCACCTTCTCTCTCTAATTGAGAGAAAATGCAAAATTCTCTCGCTTCTCTCTAGCTTCCCTCACCGAAGGGAAGCCGGTTATTGGCTGGCAGCCGTCTGTCGCCGCCAGCCACCGCCTCTGGTGGCCGGAAAGTTTCATTTTTACACGAAAATAAAGGTTGTTTCTTCCTAAGGCCGAATATGGCCTTAGTTTACCCTAAAGGACTCCTAATCGGAGTAGATCTACTGTTCTCCGGCGACGTTTGGCTTCCGGCGATGATCAAGGCTCCAAGGGTAAGTTTTATTTCTTCTCTTTTTTTTGTGTTTTTGGTTGCTTGCTTTTGGTGTCCTCCTTCGTTGGCAGGGGGCTCGGTGGCTTTTATAGCCACCACCGGTGATGGATTCGAACCGGATAATAGGGCAAAGTTTGGTGAGTCACCAAACTTTAGTGGTGACTCACTATAACCCTCAACGTGGACGATCGACATTGAAGCTTCTGGAGGCCTTGGAGAACATCGTGGCAGCAGCTGGATCGATGTAGAGCGACGGCAACGGAGGCGGTCGCCGCGTATCCCTAGGGTTATGATACCCTAGGGTTTGTTAGTGGAAGACTCTGGACCGTTGGATCTGATGAGATCCAACAGTGGCTGATGGATGGCGGCTGAGAATGAGATACAAACTCTAAACGGGTTTAGGGTATTATTTGGGCTGGTCTGGGTTGGGTTTGTAATTTGGGCCTGTAATATAAATTTATTATATTAATAATAATAATAATAAATAAATAAATAAATAAATAAATAAAATAAAAATATTTATAATAATGTTTATAATAAATAAAACTAATAATAAAAATATAAATAAAAACAAATTGATAAAAACGAGTATCTTCAGCTGCTCCTCTTTGCTCATTTTTGTGTTTAACAAGAATAGGGCAAAGATGAAAAGATAATAAGTTTTTTATCCATTTGACTTCACTTGATTAGGATGGAAATGTTGAACAGGTTTCTTCTTTGGGATTAGTTCTTCTCATTATGAACTTTTCAACTGGGATGACAATTTATTTTCTTCTATGATATAATCTAGCAAAAAGTTGAACAAATTCTTCTTATTATGAACTTCTTCTTCTTTTTCAGATGATTTCTTCTCATTATGAACTCTCTCAGGAACAGTTGATCCATCGAATGATGAATTCAAGCAAAAGGTTAAACAAGTTCTTCTTATTATGAACTTCTTTTTCCTTCTTCAGATGAGTTCTTCTCATTATGAACTTCTTCTGGAACAGTTGATCCATCGAATGATGAATTCAAGAAAAAGGTTAAACAAATTCTTCTCATTATGAACTTCTTCTTCCTTCTTCAGATGAGTTCTTCTCATTATGAACTTCTTATGGAACAGTTGATCTATTGAATGATGAATTCAAGCAAAAGGTTAAACAAGTTCTTCTCATTATGAACTTCTTTTTCCTTCTTCAGATGAGTTCTTCTCATTATGAACTTCTTCTGGAACAGTTGATCCATCGAATGATGGATTCGAATCTTTGCTAAAATCTTTGAAATTCCTGTCAAATATTTAACATGGATAAAATGAATGAAAATGCACTTATTTTGCACATGTTTAAATATGATGCATGAATGTTAAGTTCATCTTTATTTGATTTCAAAGTGGTGAATTTGGTCTTTCTTCAGTTGTGTAGAAATCCAATAAATATTTTTTATTCGAAAAGAGAATCTATCATCTTTGGAGAGCGTAGATGTAGATATGCTTGAATTTTTTTATGATGTCACAAAACCACTTGAGAATAAAACTCAATGATATAGGCTCTTGAAAAGTCTACACTCATGCAACATGTTGATTCTGATAACTACTCATCTGATTATGAAGTGATCTTTCAGGATGATTTCACAGATATTGATAGTTCTTCTGATACTGAGGAAATCTTGAATTCTGATTCTGATGAGGAGAATAAACTATTATACTTGACGAAAATGGGGTACTCAGAGGCTGAGGCTTCAATAGCCATGGAGAGATGTGGTCCGGATTCATCAATTGCAGAGTTGACATATTTTATATGTGTTACTCAAATGACTAAGGCTACTAACGCACTTTTTCCGGTAGAAGATAGGAAGCTATTATGCAATAACCTCAATTACAAGAAAATACGAAACTCGGGTTATGATTTTTGGAAAAGGAAGAAACAGAGAAAATTTGAAAAGAAGCTTCTTAATGAAGACGATCATGCAATTCATCTTCCAAATCTAATGATTGGTTTTGGGGTTCCTACCGAACCAGATCAGATAACTCAAAGAACACTTCCATAATATGTTATTCGGCCTCCTTATTTCTACTACGAGAATGTGGCACTTGCTCCAGTTGGTCTTTGGACTGAAATGTCACGGTACTTATACGATGTAGAGCCAGAATTTGTAAATTCGAAGTATTTTTGTACTGCTGCATGAAAAAGGGGTTATATTCATAATCTGTCAGTTGAGAACATATTTCCTCTTATTCTGCTTCCAAATGACTCTATGATGGAAATAACTTGTTTATTTTTCAACAATGATTGCAAATGTTGATAATACTTACTTTGGATTCCATGCACTTAAAAGTATTAACATAAAGCAATAGCCAAAAATATTTTGTTTGCTTCAAGATTACGTTAATCCATTTACAAGATGTTTATGTGAAAGAATAAATTGAATTTTGAAAATAAATTGAATTTCAAAATGATAATCTTGGAATAAATTATAAATATATATTCAAAGTCATGGAAAACATAGGAATGATAAAATTCAAATGACTCAACAAATTATTAGCATAAGTATTTCTAAACTAATCAACTTGATATAATTTAGAGCACTGAGGTAAACTTATGTCTGGAAGATCTCAAACGTTGCCAGAATGCTTGTAGATGTAAAGTTCCTCCCAAAATATCAAGCTCTTAAGAGGGTTTAATTGCCATATGCCTAATATCAACATGCATTTGAGCAGGCCTTTTAGGTTTTCAACTCAAATCCTTCCTTTGGTTGCAATACGCCCTTTGCGGGTTTTCATCTTGACCCTCATTTTCTATATATTTTTTATCATTTTTTCTTTTTTTTCATTTCATTTTTTTCTTTTTCATAATTTTTTCTTCTTCAAGCATAATATTTCTTGACATAATCTGAGTTTATTGGGTTTCTCAAAACTTTTCCATCCATTTCTGCCAAAATCAACGCTCATCCGGAAAATGCCTTTTTACAATATATGGCCCTTCCCAATTAGGCATCCATTTCCCACGAAAATCTTTATGTATAGGCAATATCTTTTTTAGCACTAGATCACCCTCTTGAAATTCTCTTGGATGCACTCTCTTGTCATGAGACTTCATCATTTGTTTCTGATACATATGTCCATGGCA
Source organism: Hibiscus syriacus (assembly GCF_006381635.1). NCBI lineage: Eukaryota > Viridiplantae > Streptophyta > Magnoliopsida > Malvales > Malvaceae > Hibiscus > Hibiscus syriacus. The sequence continues at coordinate 1,999,636 of NW_024062798.1, read as the reverse complement.
AATAGCTTTCAATATCTTCTCCTCAATAAGGTTCAATTGATTAAATCGAGCTTGGATCCATTCAGACTCATCCAATTTTACCTCTCTCAAAATTCAAAGTGACGGGATCTCAACTTCAATTGGTAAGACCGCTTCCATCCCATAAACTAAAGAAAAAGGCGTTGCCCCAGTAGATGTTCGCACAGTAGTTCGGTATGCATATAAAGCAAAAAGTAACTTCTCGTGACAATCTTTGTAAGTTTCAGTAGTCTTCGTAATGATTCTCTTGATGTTCTTATTTGCTACTTCAACTACCCCATTTATCTTTGACGATATGCCACTGAGTTTGCATGCTTGATTTTAAACTGTGCACAAAGTTCAGTCATCATTTTGTTGTTCAAGTTCAGAGCATTTTCTGTAATGATTCTCTCTGGTAGCCCATACCGGCAAATTATTTCTTTCTTTATAAATTTTCAAACTGTAGATCTCTTAATATTGGCATAAGAGGCCGCTTCAACCCACTTGGTAAAATAGTCAATTGCAACCAGGATGAAACAATGTCCATTTGATGCTTTTGGTATGATTGCTCCAATGACGTCTATTCCCCCACATAGAAAATGGCCAAGGTGCAGTCATTACATGTAAAGGCGATAGAGGTACATAAATCTTATCTTCATATACCTGGCATTTATGACATCTTCTTGCAAAATCAATGCAATCTGTGTGTATGGTAGTCCAATAATATCCATATCTCATTATTTTTCTAGCCATGGAAAGACCATTTGCATGTGTTCCACATATCCCACTGTGTATTTCCTCAATGATGTTTCTGGCTTCTCCCGTATTTACACATCTCAATAGTATTTGATCATTGCTTCTTCTATACAAAGTATCGCCATCAAGAAAGTATCCAACATCCATTCTTCTCAATGTTCTTTTATCAATCTTAGATGCATTTTGTGGATAGCTTTGATACTTGATATATTGCAAGATATCATAATATCATGGCTTGCCATATGCTTCTGCTTCCACACTGTAGCAATGTGTAGGAGTTTCATATATTTTCATTTTGATTGGCATCATATTAACTTTTTTAATTGCTTGAAACATAGCAGCTAATGTAGCCAAAGCATCTGCCATTTGATTTTCCTCTCAAGGGAGATAATTGAAGGTGACTTTCTCAAATTCTTTCACTAATTCGAGGGTAAAATTTCGGTATTCCAGCAATTTGGGATCTTTTGTTTCCCATTCTTTTCGTAATTGATACACCACTAATGATGAATCTCCTTATATCTTAAGAAATTTAATTTTCCTTTCTATGGCTTCCTTCAATCCCATGACACAAGCTTCATATTCCGCCATGTTATTGGTGCAAAAGAACTCCAGTCTGCATGTGAAAGGATAATAAATATTTTCTGGAGAGATCAACACTGCTCCAATTCCTCTTCCCAAAGCAATGAATGCTCCATCAAAATAAAGCTTCCAAAATTCATTATTTGTTCTAACTTCTTAATTCAAGGATATGCACAACAAATCTTCATCTGGAAAATTAAAACTCAGAGACTGATAATCATCGGATACACGACTGGCCAAAAAATTAACTATGACAATTCCTTTTATTGCTTTTTGGTTGACATATAAAATATCAAACTCGGATAATAACATCTGCCATCTAGCCATTTTGCCTGTCAAAGCTGGTGATTCTATTAAGAACTTTAAATGATCAAGTCTAGATATCAGCTAAGTGGTATGATATCTGAGCCTTCGAGTAGCCCACACCAAGGCACAACATAATTTTTGTATTAGTGAGTATCGAATTTCACAATCAGTAAATTTCTTACTCAGATAATAAATGGCTTTCTCTTTTCTTCCAGATTCATAATGTTGTCCCAGTACACATCCCTTTGAATTTTCAAAGACTGTCAAATAGAGAATTAATGGTCTATCAGGCACTGGTGATACTAAAATGGGGGAATTGGGTAAATATTTCTTAATAATATCCAAAGTTTCTTGACATTCATCATTCCAGACTTCAGGATTGTTCTATCGAAGTAACTTGAACACTGGATCACATTTTTCAGTTAATTGAGAAATGAACCGAGATATATAATTTAATCTTCCCAAAAAGCCTCGAACTTCTTTCTTTGTATTGGGTGGTGGAAGATCTTGAATTGCTTTTACTTTATCTGGATCAATATCGATTCCTTTTTGGCTGACTACAAATCCCAAAAGCTTTCCTGATGTCACCCCAAAAGTGTATTTAACGGGGTTGAGCTTTAATTGATACTTTCTCAATCTTCGGAAAAGCTTTCTTAGATTTTGAATATGATCTTCTTCGGTTCAGGATTTGGCAATCATGTCATCCACGTATACTTCAATCTCTTTATGCATCATGTCATGAAACAGAGTTACCATTGCTCTTTGATACGTTGCCCCTATATTTTTCAATCCAAATGGCATTATTTTATAACAGAAAGTGCCCCATGTGGTTACAAATGTTGTTTTTCCATGTCCTCAGGGTTTATTTTTATCTGATTGTACCCTGAAAAGCCATCCATGAAAGAAAACCATACATGTCCTGCAATATTATCCACCAATGTGTCTATGTGAGGTAATGGAAAGTTATCTTTTGGACTAGCTTTCTTGAGATCTCTGTAATCCACACACATTCAAACTTTCCTATTCTTCTTTGGTACGGGAACTATGTTGGCTACCCATTCTGGATATTTGGCTACATGTAGTAAACCTGCATTAATCTGCTTCATCACTTCCTCCTTAATCTGCAACAACATTTCTGGCCTCATTCGCCTGAGCTTTTGATGAACAAGTTTATATTCTGGACTAATCGGAAGTTTATGGACCACTATATATGTACTCAAACCAGGCATATCTTGATAAGACCATGCGAAGATATCTTTGAACTCTTGAAGGAGATCTATTAATTCTTGTTTTATCTAGGCTGACAAAGTAGTACCAATTTTCACTTCTTTCATTTCTTCATCGGTTCCCAGATTTACAATCTCAATTTCTTCTTTGTGAGGAAAATTTTTTTTGTCTTCTTTTTCTACTAGTCTTAACAATTCAGTAGGAGCATCACATTCTACTTCATCCTCACACTCATTGATTTCTTCCAGACATATGGGCCGCTCTAAATTTATCTCATGATTAAATTTAGGAATAATCAGGCTATTAACATTGTGACACCTGCAAATTTAAGTCAGACGTATTTCCAAAAAGATATAGTAAATTTACAAAATAAATATAAAGAATGAGAAAAAATGAATGTAAAAATGTAAAGAATTATTGCCATTTGAGAATTTTTAAGAAAACTTCTTGTATTTGATATTAAGTGAACTTAACAATTGCACTTACAAGATAACAAAAACTTTTTATATTCTTGGGCTAAAACATAAAGATTGGTTCTGAGTATTACTCTGTGTTAATACTAAAAACTATAGGGAGATCTTCAGCAGTCCAATTGTTGAATGTTTCTCCAGGAAGACAAGGGCGAATCCCAGTCAAATATTTGCCAGTCTTGTGGTCATTTGTAATCAAGTTGATAAATAATCCTCCCATAGCTTCTTCAACCATGCTTTGATCTTTTGTTAACTTTTCTTCCTTAAGAGCATCAACAAGCTATTGTTCTACATTAACCATTCCTCCTGATTTGAAAATAAACTTTAGATGAGGGAAAGACATGCGTTCCCACGAAATTTATTCTCCTTTCAATCTGGCCCTTCTATCCCCACCTCTTCTCTTCATCTCTTCATATCTTTGTTTCTTTGTTGAAAGTTGGGCTTAAATCCAAGCCCAAAACGATCTTTCTTCATTTTCATATTTACCAGACTTGAACTTCCTTGAAGATTCTTTCCCAAACCTTTTTCCATTTTTAGCTCCAATGCCTAAAGTCTGTCGTACAGTCATTTTGGTGCAATCGAACAATCTGGGATATGGAATTTTTCTTCCCTCAGCAATAAAAGTTGCATTGACAAATTCCAAAGCTCGGAAAGAGCACTCGAGAGCATCATCATTGGTTTCGATATACGGAGCATCACTTGTTACAGAGGCAATGATTTCTTCCTCAGCTCCTACACATATCAGTTGACTGTCAACAACGAACTTCAGTTTCTGATGCAATGAAGAAGGAACAACTCCTGCAGAATGAATCCACGACCTTCCTAATAAAAACTTATATGTAGGGTGGATATTCATTACCACAAAGTCAATATTGTATACGACTAGTCCGATCAGTAGTGGTATTTAAGCTCGCACTATGTTCTGATAATTCTTCATGTGCGATTTATCCACTGGCATCCTTTGCAATGTAACCAAAGGCATTAAGTTAAGAGCAGATCCATTATCAATTAGTACTCCTGGCAATACATGGCCATGACAATGTGTTGTAATATTCAAAGCTTTCACTGATCCCATTCCACCTTCCGGTATTTCATCATCAGTGAACGTGATGTAATTATCAGTGCCTATGTGCCCCACAATCCTGTTAAGCTTGTTGAGATATATATCTTCAGGGATAAATTTTTGATTAAGAACTTTTATCAAAGCATTTCTGTGTACTTCTGAATTCATCAACAGATCAAGAATTGAAATTCGCGCTTGTTGTTTATGTAGTTGTTCAACCACATTATATTCGCTATGTTTCAGAAATTTCAAGAATTCTTGTGCTTGCTTTTCTGTTACGGGCTCATTGACTGTTGGCGAGGATTTATCATCAAATACCTTTTGATGTATAACTGTAGCTTTTCCTTTTGCCTTTGACTGTTCTGATGCATTTGATGTCTCGAGAGAATAACATCTCCCACTTCTTGTAAAGAATCCGACTTCACTTACTGCTTCAGATGTTGAATCCACACTCTATACTTTCTCTTCTGCTTTTTCCAGAGAAACAAATCCTTCTACCATTGAAACATTGGTAGTATAATTCCAAGGTACCCTGCGGGTATCCTTTTACGGAAATGATAAAGGAGTAGTAATAACCACTTTCGACTTTGTTGGTGCAGGATTCATTGTAGATGCCTTTACAGTGATGATCACGGGATCACTTATTCTCTGCTTAGGCTTAGAATCTTCCGATGCGCAAATGTCATCTTCTCTTTTTCCTAGTTCTTATTCAAAGAACTCTATCTCTTTATTATTAATCATTTTTTGCATTAAATCCCTGAATTCAGGAAATAATTGAATTTCATGTCCCTTTTCTTGATGATATTCGCAATAATTATCGCCTTCATTATGTTTTGGCTTGAATTGTTGTTGAATTATACTAGATAGGGAGAGTTGTTGAAATATCTAACTAAAGGGGGATTTAATCTTAGAAACATCCATTTTTTTATTTCTTTCTATTCTCTTCCTGGATTGCGTTCACGTTTTTATCTCCATGATTTGGCAGCGGATGATTTGATGTAACTGGTGAATTGAATTCCAATTTTCCAGTATTAATCAGATTTTGGACCACCCTTTTGAATGCCAAATAGTTTTCAACAGAGTGACCCGTAATTCCGTCATGATAAACACATTGTGCTTTCACATCGTACCATGGAGGAATGGTGGTTTCATGGGAATCAACGGATAGGGCCGTATGACATCTGCTTTTAACAGCGAATCATAGATCTCAGCATAGGGTACTGGTAATGGTGTGAAGGAAAGCCTTTCATTTTCCCTGCGAGATCCTCTGGATTCCGTTATATTAGTGTTTGTTTCCTCCTTCTTAACCCTTGGCTGAGTTATCATAACACTTTTCGAGGTATCCTTGTTATAAGTGTTCACATTGTTAACTTCATTCTCTTTTTTCTGGTACATGGGTCTTTTGGAACTAAACCCTTTACTTGATTCAATTTTGCCACTTTTCATGACATTTTCAATGAGTTCTCCAGAAATGACCAGATCTGTAAAATTTCTGGTTGCGTTCCCCATTAGATGGCTTAAATAAGGAGCATTTAAAGTGTGGACGAACATCATTGTGGCTTGTTTTTCTGATAGAGGGGGTTGAAGTTGGGCCGATGTGTCACGCCATCTCTGGGCGTACTGTCTGAATGTTTCATTGTTCTTTTTTCCAGATTTTGGAGGGACCATATCTATCAAGTGGCGGTACTGTTCTAGGAATGCTTTTGCCAGATCCTTCCAGGATCTAATGTTGGCTTTGGTCAATTGAGTATACCACTTTAAGGCTGGTTCTGTTAAGCTATCTTGAAAGCAATGAATTAACAATTTCTCGTCTTTCATATGACCTGCCATTCTGCGGCAAAACATGGTAATATATGATGAAGGGCATGTAGTACCGTCATATCTCTCAAATTTAGGAACTTTGAACTTAATGGGGAGGATTAGGTCTAGAACCAAACTCAATTCACTGACGTCAATAGAACGATTCAGTTACTTCCACGGGTTTTATTCTTTCCTCTAAGCTCTTGATCTGTCTGGTCAATTCTTCATTGGATTTTACTTTCTCATTCAGCTCACTCAAATCTGGAATCAGATGTTCAGCATTAAATTCCCCTATCTTCACATCTGATATAAGCGGATTTTTGTTTGAAGAAGCGGGATCCACTTGTTGACTTTCATTAGGTTTAGTTTCTTGAAGTGTCGATGTACGAGCATGGATTTGTACAGGTGTGATACCATAATGATAATCCGGTTCCGGCGTGAAACCTAAAGGATACATAGGTTCATGGTCGAAAGGTACAGGATTTTCATGAATTTTTCCAATGGTAGATTGCTTTCTAAGCATATCCTCTATTTTCTGCATCATACTGTCTTGTAAATTTGCAATGCTAGCTTCAATTTTCTCTAACTTCATTCTCATTTCTGCTTGTTCTTTATTATGTTGTTCCTCGAGACGTTGTATTTTATCCTCCATTTTCTTAGTAGCTTGTCTAGTACCGTAGTGATGTTGAATTTCTCGTTTGGCCAGAATAACTGCAATTGAAAATCCTTTTAATATTATTTTTTTTAATTTTATTTAATGAATGTTTATCTTAACGTAAAATAAAAATTTTAAAGAAAATAATGCAATGAATAATGAATGTATGCAAAATGCATGTATGCAAAAGGTATTGATCCCAAAAAATTAACTGTCATAGAATAATTTCCATCGGCATACAAAAGTTTCTTTATAATAGTTCATAACTACAGATACGACATAGCTTTCCTATTAAGTTCTATGTTTTCTTTCATCAGCCATGACATCTTTTTTCCATACTTAGAAACTAGATCGACGTGATGCTCAATAATCTTTGCTTCAGTAGCTAACTCCCTAATATATCTAGCAACTTCACTCATTTGTACCATAGCCTCGAATACCTTACTGCCTCTTTCTTCATTTCTTTCTTCAAAGAAGTCAGTAGATTTTTGCCATTGTTCATTAGTTCCCTCGAGAGTCTGCTCTAATTCAGTGATTTTGACTTGACAACTGTGCAGAGTTTTTTCAAGATCTCGGATTCGTCTTCGTAGTGAAGTGTTCTCCTCATAACTCTCTTTAAGATCACTAGGTCCTAGACGAACCTTCTCTTGGAATAATGATTCTTCAAGTTACAAGATGTAAGTATTAAACTCTGAGTTTTTGTTTCTAGACTGATCCAAATCCTCTTCAAATTTTGTTTGTGCTTCTTGTGTTCTTTGACTGGTTTTCTGGATTTGCACATTCTTGTTTCTACATCGTTGCATCCAAGTGTTGGCCACTTCTTGCTCTACTTCAAGTCTGGTGTTGAAATTCTTCCTCTCCAACTCCCATTTTTCCTTTTCAACATTGAACTCTTCAATCCTTTGGCCCCTGACTTCAAGTTCGACAATCAAATTGTTCATTTCAGATTCAAATCCCTTGAACATGGTGTTTTTCTTATCTTCAAATCTCTCAAGCATGCCGTTCTTCATCTCTTCTAATTCTTTAGCTCGATCTCTTTTTTTCTGCATTTCATTCATAATCACGCGATTTTCGGCTTTGTGCTTTATAATTTGCTCTCTTTTGTCAACCTCAAGATCCTTCATTTTTTGTTTTCCTTTCTCAAGGCTTTTGAGTAAACGGCTATTCTTTCCTTTCAAATCTTCAACTTGGCATTTCTCGATATTCAACTCTTTGGTCATCTGTGTTGTTGCTCTACTCGATCCTGATGCTTTCCGGGATTTGTGTAGCTCATAGTAATTCTTCTTTAACGTTCTGAACTCATCATCAACTTTTTCTTTGTTTTCCCTCAGCATTGCACATTGTGCTGAATGAAAGTCAACATCGACTCCCATCATAGCTTTATCTCTTTTCATTTGTTCTAACTCTTTCGACCAACCTTCTCTTTCTGCTTCAAACTCAGCTCTTAAGATTTCAATCTCTGATGGAACTGACTGAATGCGATCTTCCATAGAGATATCCTTATTTTGATCTGGTAGAGGAATATTTTCATTTTTCCTGACAGACCTCTATTCCTCATAATCAGGAGTTAACATTACCTTCGCTGTTTTAGCTCGAATACAGAAAGTTGTTTTCCAAGCTATAACGACATCCATGATGTTTCTTTTGTAATTTTTGCTATGAAATGCGAACTCAGACGAATGTAATCCAGTAGTAATAGGAACAAATTGATGACCCTCGTACTGCCTTATAACCAGAAGTGGTGCATATCTAATTTCTCCCCACAAACCAAGCAGCATCACCCAGTTGTAATCACCATATTTGTAAAAGAATTCCTTTTGGATTTGCCACGGGGCACACCAAACGATATTATGATTTTGTAGATTTCGAAGGGCATTGATCCACATATCTTCCGTGACTTCTTTCGGCCATTCTTGCTCCAGAAACTCTTTCAACGGTGAGTAGTCCTTACTAAAGAGACGGTATGAAACCTTTTCTGTCCTAAAAAATTGGCTATGGATCCATACATATAACAATTGTGCACATCCCGAAAATCGTCCACCTCCTAGCCTTATGAAAGCACTTAACGATCGAAAAGTCTCTGCTAGAATTGCAGAAGCAGGATTGACCCTTTTTGGTAGCTGCTCGAACAAATCTACTACTGCAGTCTCAATGTATCCCAATACTTTCGGGAACATAACCATACCATATATACCCAGAGCAAAAAGATCAAATCGTACTTTATCATCTGGATGACTCTGAATAATTTCTTTGATGTTGGTCCAAGCAATGCCTTCGCCCTCGTCCTTTTGTTTCGTGCGGGCTACTACCCATTCTTCTCATACTCCTGCAATCTTTGCTAATTTAACTCGGAAAGGTTGAGTTTTAACTGACCTTGAATAAATTCGATTTTCCAAAGCCCCTTCTATATGTAGCAAAGTTGTGTATTCTTCAATAGTAGGAACCAAATCCTCCTTATTGAAAGTAAAGCAATTATAACCAAGATTTCATAATTGAATTAGGGCTTGAAGCAAGTTATCATCAACTTCGACATAGAGCAAATATGGGATGTCCCCGTAATACTGATAGAACTGCAACTTTTTGTTTGAATCCCAACTCTCCCAAATGCCTCACAAATCTTGCATATCATTTCTTTTTAGCGAAACCAGAGCATAACTTGCCAACTCGGGTACATAATCATCTTGCAGATTGTCTCCCCCTTGTATTTGTAAGTCCTCAGCCCACTGTCTTACTTCTGAGTTTGGAACTATTTGATTTGAACATTTTTTATCCATAGATGAAGGTTTTCCAATGAGATGATTAACTCGAAAATCAATACCTTTAATCATGTATGATGTTATGCAAAAAGTAAAAATAAAATAAAACATAAAAAGAAATGAATTAGTTCACATAATAAGGAAGAAAAAAATTTAATTTAATGTCCACCCAGATATTTCTATTTAACATGCTTTTTACATAGCATGATTTTAAATAATCTAAATTCATATACAATTTATTTAACAGAAAAATAAATAAATAAATTAAAAGGAAAAAGTTAAAATTAATTTCTCCTTTGTGTATACCTATTTTGGACAAAATTTCAGCATATCTTCAGATCGAAAGAGTTTACTATATGCAGAGTTTCAGTTCTATGAGTAAAGGTACCCGAATTGTCCTTGTTAGTGCCCCCTTGGGCTGCTAACCCTCAATCCTAGTCCATCACAGACTAAAGTGGATCGAGTTCAATTCGAGGGGATACACTTCTCTATGCCTGACACGGAGAATAAATTTTCACGAAGACATAGAGCATATGAACCTCAAAAGCTACTTACTAGGTTTGACACAGAGAATAAATTCTCACAAAGACGTCGCTTTCACTCCCACTTAAAAAGGATAAGACTGATTATAAAAGCTTATGTTATACAATGCAATTGTTGTGTGAGGAGAAATATTCAAACCTTTGACAAACAAATAAATAATGAAATTTAATACTTTGAAAATGAAACTAAAGTAAGATATTAATAAAAAAATAATATATATAAATATTATGAAAATTTAAAAAATTTAAAAAGAAAGGATTATAAATTAAATATAAGAATTTTTAATTTCTAATTGATAGAGACAACTTATAATTGGTTTTAAAGTTTGACCGATCCCCAGCGGAGTCGCCAAGCTGTCGTAACCGGTTTTCGTCTGGGCACGAATTTTTTTTACTTTGCGGGAAAAGTAAAATGAATAAATAAATGATTTTGAAAAAAAAATGTTTTGGGAGTCGCCATTGACATTTTTTGGGTTAGGTAGGTCAAATACCTAAAAACAATCTTTTAAAATAGTTTTTAAGAAAACATAATTTAAAAGATAAACTGATCTGCGTATAACCAACAATTTTTAATAAAAAAGGATTTGTGGTCGATTACGTTTAGGAAATGATTAGCACCCCTATAACGCCCAAAATTGGTACTTTATTTAATCATAAATTGTCTCTATTATTAGAAATAAAAATTCAAAGTTATATTTAATTTATAATCTTGTATATTCAAATTTATAATTCTAAGAAAATCTATTAATTTATATATATATAAATAAGATATTTATTTATTTAGAAATATCATAAAAGGGCTTCTTGGTGCTTTAAGACAGTTATTTTCTTAATATTAAAAAATTAATAAATATTAAAACATTTATCTATTAAAAATAGATATAATTTAAAAAAATAAAATATTTATTTATTTAAAAATATCAGAAAATGGACATCCAGTTGCTTTAAGACTGCCCTTTCTTAATATTGAAAAATAAATATATATTAAAATATAATTACTTTTCTTAAAAATAATTTATAAAATTAAATTTATAAATAGGAATAAAAAAATTTATATATATATATTTATAATAATAATAATAATAATTAAATATATAAACATATAAAATACAACTAAATATTGATCAAAATAAATAAAATTAAAACTATATATTTTAAAATATAAAGCAATAAAGCTTGTAATTGAAAATATTAAAATTAATGACTAAATTAGAATATATTAAAATTAAATACCCTAAATCATAATTAATTATTTAAAAATACAGTGGCTAAACATGATATATTACCTATTTGTTAATGTAGTGACTAAAATAAATATATATCGAATTCGAATATCAATTTAAAATAAATTAAAACATGCTTTCGAAACTAAAATATTTTTTTAACAAAATTTGAATGGTTATTTCAGTTATTTCACCTAAAATTATATATAAGTAAGTCAGTGACTAAATTATAAAATGAACAAATTAAAAGGTCGAATTAAAATAATTATAAACTTAATTCCAGTGACTATAATGTAAAATTACAAAACTAAAGGACTGCGGACGGGGTTTAACCTTTAATAAATTACACACAGACCCCTCCTCAAAACGACGTTGTTCGAGGAAGGGTATTTAAACCCTAAACTATACGGCCTTAAGGCCATTTTCTCTATTTTCTTCTTTCACCTTCTCTCTCTAACTGAGAGAGAATGCAAAATTCTCTCGTTTCTCTCTAGCTTCCCTCACCGGAGGGAAGCCGGTCACCGGTCGACAGCCGTCTGCCGCCGTCAACCCCGTCGCCAGCCACCATCTCTGGTAGCCGAAAAGTTTTATTTTTACACGAAAATAAAGGTCCTTTCTTCCTAAGGCTGAATCTGGCCTTAGTTTACCCTAAAAGACTCCTAATTGGAGTAGATCTAAGAAAATACCTTCGGTATTTTTTGTTCTCCGGCGACGTTTGGCTTCCAGCGATGATCGAGGCTTCAAGGGTAAGTTTTCTTTCTTCTCTCTTTTTTTTGTTATGTTTTTGGTTGCTTATTGTTGGTGTCCTCCTTCGTTGGCAGGAGGCTCGGTGACTTTTATAACCACCACCGGTGATGACTTCGGACCGGATAATAGGGCAAAGTTTGGTGAGTCACCAAACTTTAGTGGTGACTCACCGTAACCCTCAACGTGGACGATCGACATTGAAGCTTCTGGAGGTCTTGGAGAACGTCGTGGCAACAGCTGGATTGATATAGAGCGGCGACAACGAAGGCGACGACCGTGTGTCCCTAGGGTTATGATACCCTAGGGTTTGTTGGTGGAAGACTCTAGACTGTTGGATCTGATGAGATCCAACAGTGGCTGATAGATGGCGACTGAGAATGAGATACAAACCCTAAACGAATTTAAGATATTGTTTGGGTTGGTCTGGGTTAGATTTGTAATTTGAGCTTGTAATATAAATTTATTATATTAATAATAATAATAATAAATAAAATAAAATATTTATAATAATGTTAAAAATATAAATAAAAACAAATGGATAAAAACGAGTATCTTCAAAGGTGTTACACATAGCGAGAGATATGTAAGGTAATATACTCAATGCAGGTAAGAGATTTAGCAATAACATTACCTCGGCTTTCATGGCAGAGGCGAAGGCGACGATTCATGCTCTTCTATTTGCGGCATAGATGGGTTTCCAGGAGGTGATAATAGAGATGGACTCTCGAACGGTCATCAAAAAGATCAATTCCAGAGGAGACGACCTCTCTGAAATTAGTGCGCTCAAGCTTTTCGTTCTTGTCACTTTTGTTTCCTTCCTAGAGCCGGTAACATGGCATCCCACTTGCTTGCAGAGGGCGACTGAGACAAGGACAAATGATCGATTTTGGGTGGAAGAAGGTCCAAAGTGTGTCGAACTTCAGGCGAAGGAAGATAGAAGGCTGATAGAGTCCTGATAATGTGGCGATGAGCTTCCCCAGTTTTGATTACTGGGTTTTGTTTTCTTTAAACTTTGGGCATTTCAATTTCTTATTTGGAAAAGCTGAAGAGGAAGTTAGCTTTTGTGGCGTTTTTTTAGGTTCAGGGTGTTTTGTTGCGTGTTTTAGTGGGTGCTAGTTGTAAGCACTTGTTTGTTTTCAGACTTTTTAGTTTTATAATTAACCTGTCTTTTCAGTTTAAAAAAACTATAATATTTTTTTATTGAGTCCCCAAATATAAAAGATTATAAAATGATAACAGTTAAAATTTTGAAAAAAAAAATAAATTTAACCCTTAACTTTTATAATTTATTTTAATTTGGTCCCAATTCTAAAAAATGACCCTAAACAATTCAATATTTTACCAATTTAGTTCCTCTTCTAAACCAACCATCCCTTGAAACTAAGTAACCCAAGGCTTGTTTACAATCATCCCTTCGATCATGTGCTCGAGTTCCATCCTTTTGCCAACATCGACATCTTTCACAGTTCTTGAAGCATCATAGTAGACTGAACACATTGCTAGGATATTCATATCAACAGCGCCTGGATCTTTCATTAATTAACCAGAGGCGATGCTACTGGATTATGATGTGTACATTTGAAAATTAGATAAAATGACACAAGGATGAACTGAAAAAAAATATTCAACATTGAGTTCAAAGGGAGGTATTATGGTTGTTGTCAAGTGACGATAGATGAAATCTAAGCAATAATTGACTTTCAACAATCATCACTCGTTCTTTGAATAAAGAAATAGATATAAGGCCCATAAAAAAAATCAACGAAGGACAAGGCCAGCCAACTAAAGATTCTCTATGTTGTGATTATGTCAAATCAAATTTTTGGAAAATAAATAAAAAACGATAACCAATAAATACAAATCCTTCAGAAAAATTAGATCTTCTTTTACGACTGAATCCTATAACAACTTGTTTCAAATACATATAAACATTGATGAAACAGTAAGAAATATATCATGACTTCAACTTCATTCTTGATATCCAAAGATTCATCCGTGTTTTGAAAAAAAAATTCATGTCACACTGCAGGGGTATATGTATGTATACTAAAGCTCCTATTTGTACTTGAAATGTGTGAAACACAACTGGTTTTAAATGGAGTGACTCCATAGACGCACATAATCAAACTCTGCTTCCTTCACGTTAAACCCAAACCGAGGCGGCGACATCATCATCCCCTCCGCCATGTTCGCCATAAACCTTTCCGTCCCCAAAACCGCCTCCTCGTCCAAATAAAACTCGCTCTCACACCCCATCCACGTGTTTTCATCTCCCTGCTCAACCACTTGAACAGCCTCAACCGCCTCTGCCGCCGCCTTCTGGATATCCTTTGGATCGGTAGAAGCCGGCAAACGAAGCCTCCAAGCTGAGTCCGCGAAGTTCAGACAAGCTGACTTCCCTCTCAAAGCAATAGCCGCCACGTCGTGTGCACGCGCCGCCATTTCCGCAGTGGGAAAAGTCCCCAGCCAAATCCTCGACTTCTTATTAGGCTGCCTCACTTCAGAAACCCACTTCCCGGAGTTCCGCCGGCGCACTCCTCTGAACACCGGGTGCCGTGTCTCCTTGAATTTCTTCCTCCCCGCTCGCTTTTTCGGACAACTCGAAGCCAACACAACATCCTCATCTGGAAAATTCGCCGGACATCCAGTTCCACTTCTGTTATCAGACATCGGTGATGAAACCATCGTCTCAAAATCTTGAGCAAAAGAATCCATTTTTGAAAATAAAACAGTAAATTAAAACACTCCAACTCCCACTTAAACAACAACGTTTAATTTGGAGTATCTGAGTGAAGCTTAACAGTAAACTAAAACAAAACAAATTGAAAGAGGTGAGGATTTGATTTGGAGTTTAGAAAATGGTAAGTGAAATCTATAGGAAGCTTAGCATATGGAAGAAACACGGAAAATACGAAGAGGACACAGGCTGTTGGGGTGGGGGTCCACGCTTTGTACGGAGAGTTTTTGTAGATTTGGATAAGTTGTGGGTCAACATAAGGACGACACGTCAGCTCTTTATATCTACAAAAAAGTATCAGTTTGTATCAGTCAGGGTCAACTTCAGTATTCGTATGTTAGATTCGGAGTTGACGGCGAAGCTTTTTTATAGGCAATTTAAAATATTATCTATCAAACACTATTTTTTAATTATTTTTTGATCTAACACATTTTTTAGGAGAGAGAATGAGGCACGAGGTAAGAGACACACCTTAGTCGGAGGAGCAAAGGTGTTTCGCATGAAACGCACCTTCCATGAGATTTATAAATGTTACGCCCTAGTGAACGCGCCTCCCTTAAATGGCTCGTCGTACGGAACGTGCCTCTCATGCTCTGTTTAGGGTTTTATATTAAAGTAGTTTTAAGGTTTTGTAATGATTTTGTAATTGGTTTTAGGGTTTTTATTGGTTTAGGGTGTTATAGTTGTATGATTTAGGGTTTTTAAAGAAGTTTATGGTTAAAATTAATTGTATGTTAGAATGTTTATGTTTTTACAGTATGGTATGGTTAATGTTGATTGTATGTCAAATTGTAAGAAATAAACGTTAAACATTTAATTGGAAAATTATATAGATAGAATAAATGGTCATCTTGTAAAATAAACAAGTTGAAATCACATTAATTGAAACTAAGAGAAAATCAAATAACATAAGTTGAAACATTAGAAAATATGATTACATGAGTGGTGGTCAACGGTTACGTGATGATGAAAGAGATGGATAGTTTCTTCTATTGTGGTCGGGATTTATGCAATGGTCATATCTTAAGTTTTTTCTAGACGTCTCTCGAATATCCATATCGAATGAATTTGAGTGGATTTTGGACGACCTAACTCTTTTAATAAGTCCATATATGGTATAATTAAAAGTCAAGTCTGAACCTCATTTGGGTTTTTGTCATTACCTATGGGGGAAACTCATATTCATATGTCTTGAATACTTGTGAAAGTTGATATTGGGATCCATATAACGCTTATAGTCTTAACGAGAAAATGAGAAAGCTACTATGACATGGGAGCATGGATACTTCAAAGCTTGAAAACCCCACAGGCACAACATCTATATCGTAGATTAACTCTAAAAGAGTTAGATTCAATCCCTTGCAGAGGTCGTGGCATTTTTGTGACACGAAATAATTATTGGGTACGAGAAAAGCTTATTAGGACATGTTGTTTGATGCTACAACATTTTGCTGAAGATCTGCTACTAATCGTGGGTGATAAACATGAGTGTTTTGTATCCCAAGTAAGAGTTTGTCCCTTAAGCTTGGCAAAAAGTTTACCCAAACGAAAATATGTCGTTTTAGCCAAAGTAGTTACTGGTAAATGACGAGGACCCTTTTCTTTGTTGAATTGATTATCTCAGCTAAGTTGGTTGTCATATGTCAATATCAATATCCACCATCGTATGTGTTTGTCCACTTTTCTTTGTTGATTTCACTAATGTAATTGTATCCATGTTCATTTTTTTCTCGTAATTCTTGAAGCATAACCTCAAACGTTTGAGGTGAGAGTTCATAACCTAAGAAAAATGAAGTAATTAGTATAAAAAATGAAAATGAGTGAGAAATGAAATTGGGAAAAATATAACATACCCACGTGTATAATTAATTGGCGTTCATCATTCTTCTTATATATGTCATGATAGTTTGGAACAATATGTCGAATATAGAGATGATGTTGGACGTATGGGGGTTTGCACATTGGACCCAAAGAGTTCATTGTTGTTTTGATCACAACTCATCGATCTGAAATGATACAAATATATTCCCTTGTGATAACATGTAATCGTAGATTTCTCAGGAAAAAAGCTCAAGACTCTGTATCTTCTCATTCAATAAGGGCAAAGGCAACGAGAAGAATGTTGCAATTATCTTCTTGGATAACTACCAATAATAAAACTTACATGTATTTTCCATACAAGAATATACCATCAATTTGGACATCGAGTTTATAGTATTTCACTGTATTAATGCATTGTGGGTAAGTTAAAAAAAACACGGTGGAATTGGCATCAATCTCGAAGAACTAGATCATTATGGTAGGCATGGCGAGTTTCGAACTCAACTATTGTTGTAGGATTCAATTGTTGAACCAACTGGTAGTTCGTTGTAAGATGAATCTCATTCATCGTGTAGTTTTACAATGACATTCTATTTTACCTTTCATGCTTTTTTGTAGGAGACGGTGTACCCATATTGAGATTGTATTGCAGAAATCAGCACTGCAATAGGTATGTGGGAACTTTCTTTGACCAAGGGCATGATGGCTTGGCAAATCACGTTGGAGTCCAAGTTTATATGGTCTTGTTTGATCCCCTGTGCACAATATGTATGGGGACCATTGTATTTTGTTAGTTTCCATATGTCGATCTTCTTCCTCTTTTAAACACGAATCATCAAGTTTTAGCCGTTATCACGTTGGACACAATAACAGACATACTTTTCGGTGGTAAATCTGTTGATTCTAGACTGAATTGAATTACAAATATTGTAATTCTTAAATGCCATCAATGCTTCTTCTTTAGATGTGAACTCCATTCCATGATATAAATAACCATCATTAACTGATGAATGCCTCTCATAGTCTCCAGGATGAGGCATATCAGGAAATTATGACCATACTTGTAGGAACTTCAACCGAATTATCATCAGAGTCCATTTTGAATTGTGGCGACTCAGGTTCAAGTAATAATCTAGTTTCAGCACCATATGCTCCTGGCATACGAAGAGGTTCTTCTGGAGAATATGAGTTATGAATTGAGTGTTGTGTAGAAGACATTGCCCTATCGAGGTCAAAGGTGATAGCAGATTAATGTCTCCCCCTAGAACTGGAAGGCATCTCCATATTGAGGTCGAAAAAAGTGGCAAATGAATGTCTTCCCTTGGAACTTAATGGTATGCTAATAGGAGGTGGGTTAGCCATTAATGACATGAAATCATTACAGATTGTTTGAGTTTGACTGTTAACTTGATCAACTGGTTCATGCAAGCCATAGTGTGAGGATAAATATATACTCCGAACTGGATGTACGTCAACAAAATTGGCATACATTTATGTAATAGACTTCGAATTTTGACTGAAACCGTTAACCATCATTATAACATCATCGTTATTTGAGAGATTAAACGATGTATATGTTAACGAAAAAATTTTAGTCAGAAATCTGTATTGCAGTGTAGCTAGTGCTATACTATTTCCAACATGAGCCTTTCTTGAGATTTTGTGATTAAATCGTGAAGAGTGATGTTTCTTCTTAATGACATAATGATATAATGATCTAATCGAAAAACAACCATATATTAATCTTCCCCAATTTCTACATCATAGTAAACAACAACTAGAATATGAGTCATTTTCCTATTTTGAGAGTTTGAAAGTTTACACGTTTGAGAGTTTGAGATTTCAAAGATACAGAGTTTTAGGATTGAATAGTTTAAGAGATTTCATGTTAATTATGTGAAATGGAAGAGATTCTCTAAATAATAATGAAACATGTGCCTTTCATTTCGGATGAGATGGAACACTATGATATAGCAAAGATTCTCTGAATAATAATGGAAAATGTTTCCCCTGGAACGTATCTTTCATTTCGGATGGGATGGAACACTATGACATGGCAGAGATTCTCTGAATAATAATGGAAAACGCTTCTACAAGAACATTCATTTCATTTCAGATGGGATATAACACTATAACATGGCAGATATTCTCTGAATAATAATGGAAAACGATTCCCCTAAAACGCGCCTTTCAATTCGGATGATATTGAACACTATGACATGTCAGAGATTCTCTGAATAATAATGGAATATGCTTACCCTGGAACGCACCTTTCATTTTGGATGGGATGGAACATGACAGAGATTCTTTGAATAATAATGGAAAATACTTTTCATGGAATGCGTCTTTTGTTTCGGATGGGATGGAGCACTAAGATATGACAAATTCTGTGAATAATAATGGAAAATAATTTCCCAGGAACGCGCTTTTTATTTCAGAAGGGATGGAACACTATGACATGGTAGAGATTCTCTGAATAATAATGGAAAATGTTTCCCTGGAACGTGCCTTTCATTTTGGATGGAATGGAACACTATGACATGGCAGAGATTCTCAGAATAATAATGACAAACGTTTCCCCTGGAACGCGCCTTTCATTTCGGATAGGATAAAACACTACAGCTTGATAGAGATTCTCTGAATAATAATGGAAAATACTATGACATGGTAGATATTCTCTGAAAATGGGGAAAACGCTTCCATTGAAACGCGTCTTTCTTTTTCTTTAGATTTTATCTTATCTAGCGTCAAACACTATATATATAAGAGATGAATCAAGTAGTCCTCAATACTTTATCTTCCGTGTATCTTTCTAATTATGTTATATATCATTTTCATAGATTTTCCATCGTTTTCAATGTCAGCTAAATATTTATTATCTTATCTCTCAAATGATATATTAGTAGAGATTTTATGTTGCGTTGCTTCTAATTGTATTGAGGACTTTCTCCACCTTCGTTTAACTTGCTGGGACTTTTGCTTGGCATTAAATTACATATTCATATTTGCAAACGTTCGACTTCATCGGTATATCTTGAAACCTTTTGATCATTATGAATAGCTGCTCGTACGAAAGACTTATATTTCTAGAAATCCAGATGCATTGTTCAGGGAAGATATAGTTGAGTGTTTTTTCAAATATTATGTCAATGTTGAAGTTGGTTGTCATTTCTTGAAGCAAGCCTCTACCACGGGTGTCATCGAACCAACTTACTCTTTAGACATATAATTGCTTCACATAAAAGACATGTTGCAAGAAGGATATCAAGTGTCCAGCCTAAACTCAATGCATATAAAGATGAAGCAAAAAGAGTTTTTCCACTATAGAAGCATGACTATCACAACTATTGCCAAAATTTTCTTGGTTTCGTACATCAAAAGGATTCCACAAACATCTTGCTCATATGATGACACGTTTAGATATTTTTTTTATTGTTTTTGGTATCGTGAAAGCAATACTGTAATGGATTTTGCTCTTAGTATAACTAATTAAATTCAATATGAGATTTGTTATAGATATGAACTATAAAAACAACAAACCATCAATATTACATTAAACAACAAACTATTAAACATGACATGAAGCATACCAAACCAATGAACCAGAAATACCACACATCTTTCACGTGCCTTAAACAGTAAATAAAAACGTACACATACACATAAAACAGACTTTTCTTAATGATGTTATGATGCCCAATTACTTTTGAACCATGCTTCCAGGTGTTCATCATCTATCTCTGTGTTCCCGAACTCATTCTACTTAATTTTTTGGGTAGTCGAACTCGAAGCACCATCATAAACATCCTCAAACTCTACAAACAAATCCACATGAGATACATAATGAGAGTAGTATGTCTTAATCATACCATAAATGTCGACATCATCACCTAGAAAAAACCTCTTAAATGATACTAACAATCTAATATAGCAAAGAGATTCTTCTTTTCCTCCCGAGTTTAACCTTTATTTCTATTTTAAGCTTCAACTCCTCAAGTGAAATTTTATTGTTGAAATACATGTTTAAATATTTGCAATAAAAAAAACATTTGCATGAATAGTAGCCATCATAGCTAAACAACTAAAGCTTTTACCTGAATAGATTAAAATTAGCTTTCACCTCGCACACATATATATAAGCCTAAGGAAGTTGTCTTATAAAATGAGTCTACCCAAATTATTGTGTTTTGTTTTGTCCTTGTTCGCAAAAAGACATTAAACATCATACAAAAACTTAATTTATATAAATATATAATAACAAAACAAAATAAGAGGTAAAAACCAATTAAGAGGAAAAGTCTTACTTCATATAAATACATAATAAAAAATAAAAAAAATAGGCAAATACATCATAGTAAACATACAACAAATAAAAATATTACTCTAAAAGAGTTAGATTCATCGATGTTTCTTGGAATGTGTTCCATAGGGTGGTGGTCGTCTACTTCTAGGAAAGTTTCTTCTTATATGTTGCTCCTCGTCATCCTCACCGTCTTCATTCTCATCATCCTCCTCATCATCTTCTTCATCTTTATTCTCATCCTCCTCATCGCCATCATCCCTCTTAACAATATTGTCTCGATAAGGACTGAATGCTAATATATGACCTCTGTAGAATAAAGACCCTAGAGGTGTATGACTGACGATCCCACCACTCACTGAGAACTACAAAAATTGTGAAAAATTAGACATCGATGTCTATGACACATACTACAATTGAGGTGTTTTTGGTGGATCCGTAACATAATTCACATAGAAATTAAATGTTGGATCCATAAGCATAATCGAAAAATATCCGATAATGGGTGTCATAAAACCCAGTAGAATCTGTGCGTAACCAAATGGTGGTGGTAACTGAACCGATGAATATAGCATCTAGACTTACAGATGTGGTATATGAATCAGTTATGGTGGCGTATGAAACGGTGGTGTCCCCATGTGAATTAGAGGGCTAGGGATGTAAACCGGCGTCGTTGGTTGCTGGTATGATAATTTTGATGCCATAGCAGAGGATAACTCCGAAGCACTTGTTCCTCATCCAGTAATTGGGGGACGATGATATTTTGACGTCGAACGTTTTTGTCAGCGAAGATGAATTGCCCTTCTCATGCTTCCGCTAAAAGTAAGAATGACTTCCCGTTTGCGTTGATCCATTCAATATAGACATCTAAAACCATCAAACCAGTTTTTGTTATATATTATCGACGGGGCAAGTGTTGATGATGGTTCTCTCACATCACCAACCATTCTCTCTGATTCATCAACCAATTTACCTCTTTCTTACCCTCGTCCATCGATGTTATACATATTGTCGAGGTTCCTTGGTGCTTCTAGAATAAATTGTGTAATCCTAAATTGATGAAGCACACGATCAGTCGAATACCACTCAACAATAACATAACAAATAAGGGGCACAACCGCCACTCATACATCAAATATCCCACTAAGGTTAGGTGGGATGTAAACCCTTAATTCGTCATCCAAATATGGAAACCATTTGAACTAAAACAAAATTATATATTTCTTATCAAAAGTAAAATGAGATTCAAATTAAATAAATACAATTAAAAAAATAAAATTAAAAAACATACATCTACACCAACTTTCTGGTCAATGAGTAATCGGATATCTTGTAATTCTTGTAAGATATCACCATATTTTTCTTATTACTTGACCACCTATTTAATATATATATATATATATATGTCATTCTATAATAATCGAGAACATTATTTAAAAATAAAATTACTATTGATACCTTGAAAGTAATGGAAAGACATATGTCTCATTCACGATCGGGCACAAAAAAGGCATGCGACACCATGCCCACGATTGGAGAAGTATGAGACAACTGCCAATAATAGTCTTCTTATAATTCGTAACCCGACACATTTCTCTAAATAAAAATGCCATCACTGCAGACCCCCAACTCAATGTATCGACTACATCAAAATCGATAAGGTGTCTCAACCACATACAATATACCTGGTTCCAAGATTTGTCAAACATCAATATTGTAACATCCTCAATACCGGGTTAGTGATCAAATTATAAAGTTTCAGAATTTGGTGACTAGAGTAGAACCATGGATTAGTTCAATGATTTATTTAGAAATAAATCATAAAAGTTGTTAGTAATTATTAGATGAATTGAAAGGCAAAAGGGTCATTTGATAAGGAAGATTTTTTTTATTTTCCTTATAAGATAAGGAAACCATGTGGGAAAAGAGAAAAGGTTTCAGAGTTCTCTTCTCTTCTCTTCTTCCTTCTTCATACGTGAAGGCTTGACTCAAATGTGAGTTTCTTTGTTTGTTGATTAATTATTGATTTTAAGGTTGAGTTATGATCATTAGATGATAATTAAGCTTAAGGAAAACTTAATTTGTTCTAAAACAACAAGATAAAATATATAGAAGAGATTAAAGAAAATAAGTTTTTAGATGAATTTCTGGAAAAGAGTTAATAAGTGAAATTTGAGAAGGAATTTAACTTGTCATCACTAAGAATAAGAGATATATGAAGTTAGAAATGATTAATAACAAAGTTGAAAGTTTAGCAAGATTCTTAAATTTTAAGAATCATGATGAGATATGGAAGATAAAGATGGTTTATATAGATATAAGTTGGTTTAAGTAATGGTAATTGAGTTTAATGACATGATAGGGGCTTAAAATAGAAGAATTGAGTGAAAAGCTGATGGTTTTCGGGCTTAAAATGTAAATTATGGGCAAGGTGTATCGATGTACATTCAATGTGTATCGATGCACTCTTTAAAGAAGAAACATCGAATGTAATTAGTGCATCGATGCATAAGGAGTGCATCGATGCACCCCCTTAAAATGAAAACATCGAAGGTGATTGGTGTATCGATGCATGGGTAGTGCATCGATGCACATGTTAAAGAATGCATCGATGCACTGTAGAATGTATCGATGCACTCCAAGGGGAAATTGAAATAGACATTTCTTTTGGTCTAAGAAATGATATATTAGAATATATCAATTGGTTATTGATATGTATCAATGTATGATTATATAGATATCGAGCACGAACAAGTTCCAAAACGATTATCAAGTCAAGATTCGATCAAAAGAAATGAAATCATAAAAGTGGATTGGAACTTAGTGAGGCTCATATGAGTGCATATTATTTAGTATATGATGTTTAATGGGAAATAAGACTTGCAACAAGTCTATTTCCAATAGTAAAATGCATGAATTCCTAGATAGAAGTATGTTTTTGCTATGGTTCATATATGTGCATGAGTCGATGTGGTGACATATTATTGTATATGTTTCATGATTATATGGGTTAACATGCTTTTATATGTAAAGATATAAGAAGTATGTTCTATGTGATGTATATATATGAACATATGTGAAACTGAACTATGTGATAATATGAAAAGAAGCTATGTGACTACATATATATGTGAAAGAAGCTATGAGCTTATATGACATATGATATGAAAGTGTATATGTGGAATGATATAAGTGAAAATGCCCATGTTATATGATACGAGAGCTATAGGTATAGTTGGCATGCCAAGAGTCGAGGGTTCTACGTGGTCCTTTGGGACATATATGTATCCTTTGGAACATTTACAGTGTCTTTTGAGATAGATTTGATCCACTGGAATATGTATATGGTTATTAAGGAGTGGTTATTCGGGACAAATACAATACATAGGTCCTTCGGGACAAAATTGCATAGCCCCTAGTGGGACCCCTTACGAGCTGTGATGACAGCGTAGTGCACAATCTCAATAGACTCACATATCTACAGTTCTCACATGTGTATATGGGCTAATGAGAGATAACATTGAATACAATTTATGTGATATATATATATATATATGTTTTGTGATATGAATTATATGATATGATATATGTGTCTGTTAATGATTATTGTATATGTTATAAGATATATGATATGAACATAATAGATCGTATAAATAAGAGAATAGAAATATAAATGGTAATAATATGATAATGATAGGAAATAAGATAATTATATGCATGTGTGGATTTGATATATGAATAGATATATGTTTGGGTATGATATGATATCAGTAATTGTTCATGCATGATTACGAGTTATAGTTTAAATTATATATTTATTGCCTCACTAAGTCATAGACTTAGCGTGTAAGTGACTTACACGTAGGTTTCAAGAAGAGTGAAGAGCAATGTGGAACAAGACATGTCAGTTCTCCTTACTGAAAGTCAGATCAGAAGAGAGGTGAATAATAGGTATTTTTATAAATAAAGTTCTAGTTGGCATATATTCAAAATATTATATTTTATAATCTCTGAATAGTTTCATAAACGTTTTGAATAAGTTATATGTTATAAAGTTTTAAATTACTCACTATTTTATACAAGTAAATGTTTTGAAAAGTTAATGTGACACCTCAGACTCGTATTCGATTTTTAATACTGGTTGGGGGTGTTACAAATATATCTCCAATGAATTGTAGTATATATGCTCGGGCAAATGTTTTTACCTCGTCCTCCGAACAATTTTCGCGCAACTCTTTAAATTCACTTTTCAGCCACCCAATTTTATTCAACCACCGTTGAAACTGGGCGAACAACTTCCAATATACTCCTTGCATAAACCCCCAATCATCATCTATCACACCACAAATGGCAGTTCCATCGAACAGCAGCCTCAGTAGCATTGAAACATCATCTAGCGTAAAGGTACACTCCTTACATGGTAGATGGAACATGTGTGTCTCTGGCCTCCATTTCTCAATTAGTACAGAAATCCGGGCGAGTTCAAGTTTACAACCTCCTTCAGGTTTTGCTTGAATCCAACCATAGACAAATATGGCCAGATACACCTCAGTGTTTCCATCTTCTTGTTGCGAATAAAAACTTATAATATACGATCATTTTCCTACCAAATAAATTTTAACCATTAAAATTTGAACTATTATTTCAAAATTATTTAAATAAATTCAAATAAATAAATTCTAAGAATCTAAATAATATATAATTGATTTCTAATATTCATAAATTTAAAAAGAATATAGTTTTGTATTCTTACCGTATTGTCAAAATGGCTCAAAATATGATCAACATCCAATCGCAACAACGCGCCTTTCATTTTTTATCTGCAATTAATAAATATTAACTAAATGAGTGACAATTAAATAGTCAAATAAAAAATAAAAAAATATATACTAAAATAAAATAATAATAATAAAATAATTAATTACTTAAATAATAAAAAAATAATGAATAAAATAATAAATTATAGAAACAATTATATCTTACTAGATTGAAAATAGATAGGGAGAAGAGATATTTAGGTATGATTTATGTGAGTTGAGAGAGGAAATTTATATAGGCAACCGGTTGGGGAAATAGACAGGAGAATTTGGCGGAAAATCGAGGTGGGAGGGGGAAGGCAGGAGATCGGGGTAGGAGGGGAAATGAGCGTCCTATGGGATTCGCCTTTTAGGGTGTTAAAAAACCTTAGTAAGGTGTGCCCCTAGGGATGCGGCTTCCAGGGGTATCAACAGTTTTATCGGGTGTCGACGGTTTTCGGCTAAGGCGCTTCCTACCAATTGCGTCTTACTCCTTAAGCGCGTTTCACCGAACGCGCCTCCTTCTTTCACGTGTTAGATCTAACAATATTTACGAAACGGTGATTGACATATAATAGTTTTTTATACGGTATTTTTTGGTCAATTTGCCTTTTTTTAATGTAATTTTATTTAGTAATAATATAAATTTACATTATTTGATTGAAAAATATAAAATAAATTTGTCTGGCTCATCTCCTATATTTTCATCTTTGTTTGATTGATGGTGAGATTATATTAACTTCTTGTATCTATGGTCTTAAAAGAATATCTAAAATATATATTTTTTATTTTATGTTCATAATTATATATATTCATTATAATCTTGAATATTTTTATAATAAACGAACACCCTGTATTTGCATTAAAAAGAGTGCACTTATTTTTATTTAGTTAAATTTCAGATCTCTGGTTAATAGGTCAATTATATGGAGTAGTATTTTGATATTTAATTATTTTTTTAATAATTTTAGATGATTACAGTGTTCATTTTTTATTTTTAACAGTATATATATATATACACCAAATAATACAATTATTCAAATTCGTAATTTTTAAATTGAATAATATTCTCATTAAGTAATGACGTTACTATATTAACTTTCTAACCATAGGACATGTGTAAAAAAGTAGGAAGCTTTTGTGGTGAGGTGAGATGACAGACAGTTAAATCAAATCCAGCTGTCATTAGAATATGAATAGAAGGGGAGCAGCCAATTCCGTGTCCGGGGAGTGGAGGCTTGACTCGGATTTGTCGTTTTTCTTACCGTGTAAGTTTCGTGGGCATCCTCTTCACCAGCTGGCCCTCTGCTGGATCACCTGAGATTCACTCTACAACCACCACGTGTATTATTATTAATATTATTTATTATAATACCACAACTTTGAATTAAAATTTTTAATAATTATCTAAATGAGAAAACTCCACATATGATCATTTAGTTACGAGTAAGTTTTAATCATTAATTTTTTTTTATTTTACTAATAGGATTATTTAATTATTTAAATGATATTAATTAAATACTATGTCATTAATATTTGAGAGTTAATATTTTTTATAATTATTTATTTGATCCTTATTACATTTATATTCTATCCATTTAATACTGGAATAAGATGATGACAAATGTCACTAATTAATTAAAGACAAATAAATTAAAAAAAATTACTCAGAGGTCTTAAACCTGAGTGCTTGGAAGAAAACAAGGAATGATCTAATCACTTGGTCAATGTATAAATGTTGTAGTTAACGACAAAAAGAAAAAGAAATAAAAGTAGTCAATTGAGTATTTTTACATTTTTCAAAGCTATTTTATGGTGGTAAAATATGTTAAATTCTTAATAAGATTATTTGAACATGATGATGTCTTCAGTAAAAAAAAAAAAGAACACTTGATGATGTGAGTTATATTTTAAATTTTAGAATAAATTTGATTTAAGTGCTTTGGGCGTAAAAGGATACAAATACTCTAATAAAGATGAGTTGTGAAAATTTGTAAGGATTCTCTCGTTATGATGAAAGAATAGAAATAGAATATCAAATTTTATGTTTTGAATGGTTCAATAATTTTAGACGATACAACTGATGTTTATTCATATCAGATAACAACACTACTGATGAAAATATTTTAATTGAATCAAACAAAAGATGATTTCATGTTCAACAAGATAACAATATGCTTGGTTCTAGGAAGTATATGAGAGTTCATTTTTCGTAGACATAACGAATTGAGAAACATGGAAGAATTAAATTCGCCATAAAAATTAATAATGCTAGAGACAGAATTTTTTTTTCCACATCGTTGTTCTACTAGAGAAATGCATAGAAAAAAAGACAAAACTTTGTAAATATTTAATAAGGTTGACTCATTATGGTTAAAGAAAATTATCATTGATAATTGATATCATGTTATATATTATTGTCAGTGATACATTTTTTAGTAAAATTGATACTTATAATGATTTTACTTATGGAAAGAATGAGTTATTTTATACATCCAAGAGCATGACTTGGAAACGTTTGACATTTGTTGCGTGCTAATACCCTTTAAATTGTTTAGTGAAAGAGGAGAACTTATTTGTCATGATGAAGATTTTGTTTTTCGATCCATATTGAAAATTTTTCATCTTATTTTGTACTTTTAAAATTCGTGTCAAGGTGGAACTTGTTCGAATTTGACCCAAATTTTTATTTTGACACAGTTATACTTATCGTATTAGGTTTTTATTAAAAGTGTGAAACCCAATTGGAGTAAAATTCATACTACACAAGTGTTCTCTATAATTAAGTAATTATACCTATAAACAGATAAAATGGATTAAAGTTATACAATAAGTTGGTTAAGTCAAGCATATTCACAATTCTTTTTTCTCGATATTATTAAAACTTTTTATCTTATTTTCGTAATATTTTTATTTTAGAGTTTTCTACGTAAAATCTTAATAACTCTTTTATTATATAATTATTATTTCCAACTTTATTTTATAACTTCGAGCCTTTAGGATGTAGCCTGATAAGATTGAATCCAAACTATAACAACGGTGACCTACAAAGGTGCCCCGTCGGTAAGCCAGCCCCGACCACATAAAAAAGAAAAAGGAAAGGTGACTAATTGTCGGGGTTGAAAGGTTTGATCAAAAAATGTTTAGGTCAGGGGTTACTCTCTCAGTTTAGGATCAGGGTATATTTAAAACCCAATTGGAATTTATTCTGAAATTTACAGATTATTCACAAAGAGAGACGATGATAGAATTCAAACTTAACCTTACAAATTCAAATTCCTGAATTTCAACCACTATTTCAACTTTCTTGGGCTCCAGTCAAAAGGTAAAAGCATTTTTCACTTCAACTATAATTGATGTAATTGATATAATTGATGCCAGATATCCCAATTCGTGTATAATATCATGTATTAAACATGTCATTTTCTATCATTCATATATAATGCACAAATCATTGCTTAGCTTTCATTCAAAAGAATCAATTTTAATAAAGAAATAAAATATCTAAATGGACACATTTAAGAAAAATGAAATCTAGAATAAATATTAAAACAAATAAAAAATGTGGATTGAGGTCCACCATTTTCCACACTGAAAGTGAAGGCTCCTCCACCAGTTGAATTTTGTTGATGAGAAGAGAGGGCCCCTGTCTTAATGCCGGCTATTTTGATCTTTTATGGAAAGGTTAGTCCATCCCGTACAAAAAGATCTTAACTAGGCTTTTCTAATGCCGCATTAGGAATTATTATAAAAGAAGCAAGAGGAGGAGACTCGTCATATTGGGAAGCAAAGCTTAAGTATCAATAACGCTCAAATATATACAAATGCATGCCAACAGACCATAATCACTCTTAAACACCCCCCAAAGATTAAGACAAAAAACAAAACAAAAGGGACAGACAAATATATATATATATATACCTTCATCATCTACTTCTCCATCAAATTCTTCGAATCTTCCTCACACACTTTTATGGGTAAGCCCAGAGGCTTTCTACGCCAGAATCCTCCGGCGAATAATAGGAGGGTGGCGAGTTTATCCTGGGAGGGGTTACCAGCATTCCTCCGGCCATATCCACCATCAAATTGGGGAAGTTCAAAAGCTCCTCCTCGTCAATATATTCCATGCAACTGCTCGACCCCTCGTTTTCAAGGTTTCCCTGGCCCTGTGACGGCCCTGTATCTGGCTTGGGCAGCCTGGAAGCGGCGGCACTAGCGGCGGCCGCACGAATATCGGTGGCGGATGTAGAGGCCACTCTGGGGTAGGAAAGAATCATGTCCGGGAAGTTCAAGTCCGTGTCGGAACCTTTCAAGGCAATAGCGGCCACGTCATACGCGGTGGCTGCCATTTCAGGGGTGGGGTACGTTCCGAGCCATATACGCGTGGTTTTACGCGGCTCCCGTATCTCGGACACCCATTTCACGCCCCTGCATCGTATTCCACGATAACTCGAATGCCGTCCGGAACCGGGAGGAGATGGAACAGGCCTCGGCGTATGCATGGCTGTTACGCCGTCGTGGATCAGTTGTTGTTGCTGAGGCAGGACAACAACGGAGAGTGGAGTCTGGGTGGCGGGTGATTGGTCTTTCGGGGGCAAATGATTGGCCATGGATGTGAGTGTTTAGAATCATGGGGGTATGTGTTAGTGTGAAGGTTGAAGGAGGTGTGGATTTATAAGGTGGGGGAGGGGGGTAGTCATATAAGGCGAGTCATATAAGGCGTGGAGAATTCGCGGAGCCCTTTGGACACTTTATTGATCTTGACAGAGATTTCCAAGCACACGTTTTGAAGCAAAACCTGAAAAAGGATTACCTGGAACTTACTCTGTTCCTCCCGTGACCTGTCTCTGTGTCGCCCTCCCAACGACCTCGTTGTCACTGTCAATAATATACGGTAATTATTAGTTAACTAATAATTTTTATCTAACATTAATTAGTTTTATCAAAATTTAAAGGTGGAAGAGTGCGAAGCCCTTTATTTAAAAAAAAAACCAAATATAGCCTATTAGAGTATAGTTGTGTGTTAGTCTGAGGTGGTTGTAACCAACTGGGCTTTGTTTTTATACGGTTATCTGTAGTGTGCCACTTCTGCTATGTGCCCTTTAGTTTATAAATACCATTTGTATGGAAAGACCATTTCATGGGTTGAATCAATAATATTTTCTTCCTTCAGAATTGTGTCTTACTCTTCTGTTTCGTCTTTACTCTTTCTTATCTCGAGTTTCCTTTGCATTTCATATTATTCTTTCATGATATATCCAGTTCGATCCGCTTTCGAATGCTTATTCTGACGACCCTATCACGGCTGATGTTGATATTGGTGAACAAAAGCTGCTTTGCTGTTTACATTAGCTTCGATCCGATGAGTTCTCCTTTTAAAATTAGGTCAATTGATTTTTCAATTGATTCTCTCTGGCAAAATCTCTTCGATTGAGCTCGCGTTCTATATATGTAGCTTTCTTGATTGTCCTTTTTTTGGTGGATCCTCTGATTTAGTGCATATTATCTTCTTCTTATCTGGTTGTGTGCTCTTTTTGATCTTTGTTGGTTTTGTTGCTTCTTCTGTTTGGTGTGATCTTCGTTATGACTAATACGGATTCTAGTAATAGTGTTACTAATTCTATTGGTAGGGGTGTTCCAAATTTTGGTTTTTCGGTTAATCGGTCAGTTCGTTTTACGTTCGGTCAGTTAACAATGAATGATTTTTTTAAAGTTCAATTATCGGTTAATTTGATTTGAAATCGATTAATTAATGGAGTTAATTGAAATTTTTAATATATTAATAGTTTTAGGAGTGTTTAAATTTTGGTATTAACCAAATTAATCAACCGAAATAACTGACCGAATTAACCGAATTAGCCAAAATATTTAATATTTAATATATATTATTTAAAATTTCAGTTAATTCAATTAACTAATCGATTAATTGAATTTAATTCGGTTCGGTTAATTATTTTTAAAAATATTCGGTTCAATTAACGGTTAAAGCTGAAAAAATCTATTAATGAAATTTTGGAAATTCGGTTCGATCGGTTAATCAAATCGACTAAACAACCTGCTAATTAAGGCTAATCTTTTTCTTTTTGAGGAAAATAAAAGGGAGGGAGAGGGATGGAATCCCATGCCTTAGTACCAACTCCTCATCATATATAACTTGCTTTCTTTAAAAGATGCAGTCCCCTCCCCCTTTTGTTGTTCTTATTTGAAGAATTATCACAATTTAAGAATAAAAGTTAATTGCAATTATTGGATTGAAGTTTGATCATTAAATATAAGCGTAAAATATATAAATGTTTCCTGATACTTTATTAAAAAATTATAAAATAGTCATTCGATTATAGTGAGTTGCTTTCTTGAGTCATTCGACTATTTAAAGTTAAAAAAATATCACCCGACTATTCATTGTATTCTAAACTCTTTATTTTTCGTTAAAATTTTGATGACAGTCTAAGTTATACGTTAACTTGCTGAATGAGATATGATAAAATAATATCTTATAGTCGGGGGACTAGTTGTGTACTTTACCTTAGTTGTGTACTTTACCTTAAATATAATTACCTAAATTAGCTGGAATTAGTTAGGGATGATCAAAATACCTGAACTCGACAAGTCCCGAACCAATCCAACCTGATAGGGGCGATTTTTATTTTGAATTTTCGGGGCTTGGGGCGAGACCGGATTTAAAGTGAAAAATACCGACCCGACCCGGTTAACATATATATATATATATATATATTAATATTTTAAGAATTTTTATTTTATATTATTAAAATATATTATTTAATTATTAAAAATATTATAAAATATATTAATTTAAAAAGTTTAAATATAATAAATAATTATAAATATATTATTCTAAAATATATTATTTTAATTATTTTTAAAATATTAATATATTCAGATTGGGTCGGGTCAAGGTTCTAATTTAAAAATCAGAAAAAAATCAAAATTCTTCGGGGCAAGGGCGGGTTTTACATTTATATTTTTAATTCGGGTCGGGGATGCCGAAAACCCGGCCCGACCCACCCCTAGAATTAGTCCATGTGTTTAATGCATTTACTCTAGACTTTTGGTTACTGGTCAATGTAACTCACGTTCATTAAACAATGAGGATTAAGCCCAATGGACTATTATGAGAGCCCAATTAAATAGTTTATATTAAAAAACAGAATGTCAGAAGTGGGATTTGAACCCACGCCCTCTCACGAGGACCAGAACTTGAGTCTGGCGCCTTAGACCACTCGGCCATCCTGACGCAGTTGTTTTTAAAAATGCTAATGGAGTTTAATTAAATTAATTTGAATCACAAAAAATAAGAGAAAATTGAAAGAAAGGGATGTTCTTGTCATGAGGAAAACTGAATATCAATTAAAATAAAAATAATATTATTTGTTATTACAATGTAACCTTCCTTGACAGCCCTATCTTTTACTGGAATTGTTTATAATTTGGGAGTCTAACATAATCCGAATTTAAGTAAAATTAAGCTTAAAACAAAACACGATTTGATGTAATCCGTGAACCAAGGACTTTGAAAGAATAAACATTCCCCAGTTTTCCAACAGCACTTTGAAAGCTAGTCCACAACATAATATGGACAAAGGTCAAAGAAGAGTGGCGACCAGTTTGAAAACGAACACCCACATTCACGGGTTTTTACTAAAACCATCTTTATTTTAATTATTTATCTAATTAGTATTCTTAATAAACTATTTACCATAATAATATTCTTTTGTCGATTGATTGTATCTTTGTCGATTTAATATATATATTTTTTAAAATCATACATAAAGTTTAATTTTTATTTCATTTTAGTACTCTCACCGTTAAAAACTTAAAGGACATGCTCGTCGGCCGATGAAATCCAAACTTTTCAACCTATAAATTTTAGATCCTCTGAACGTGATTCCGACCTCTGTTTCACTGGAAAAATGCCTCAACGTCCCCAAATCGACGATTGATTTTTTGACTTCTTCATCTTTCGATCTTTGTCGTCAACCTTTTGATGGATCTGAAACTAGATTATATTGATCAACTCATCATTCTCTTGTGGTCTACCTTTCATATTGGTTGTCTGCCCATCGTAATTATGTCTCGTTAGCCCGTTCGTTAAGTTTTTAATGGTGATGTACTAAAATGAAACAAAAACTAAATGTTAAACATGATTATGAAAAAAATTAAAAATTTAAGTGCTAAATAGAACCAAAACTAATAGTGTAAGTACCAGGGATGTACCTGGGGGGAGTGTGTGAGGGTGATCACCCCCTAAAAATCTAAAAGTACAATATATTTTAGATTTTTTCTATATATTTTATATTAAAAATATATTTTCATCCTCAAAAATTTTATAAATTCAAATTCGTCCGTTAAAATTTATAAGCTCAGATTCACTCCAAACTTAAAATCTTGATTCTGTCACTTATAGGTACCAAAATCGCGTAGTTTATTCTATTTTAAAATGGTATAGTATATTAAAAAATTAATATAAAAAATGTAAGTAATCATCCACGTAGGCTCCGTGTTGGTTTGGTAATTCAAGCGTGTCCGCATATAAAAATAAATGGCAACCACCGTGACAGCCTAACACAATGGTGACATCTGGCTTTCTGCTAATCCTCTTTTGGGTTTTGCTTATCCTTCTGCTAATCCTCTCTGTTCCCTTCATCATATTCCCCCCCCCCCTTTTTAATGTCTTGTCATCTTTGTAATAATTCTGTTGGGTTTGCCATTTCTATATAATATGCATTCATAATTTAATTCCTCAAGGCACGAGTTTGTCATCCTATTTAATAAATACATTCTTTACTTAATTAATTCTATAAATAATACTCCTACATTGATTACTTTTGTTTTTACACATATTATCTTAATTGTACTACTACACATTGATTAATATCATGTGTATCATAATGAATGGAGTCGAATTTTTATCCCATTCAAATTTGATTTGAAAATTAATTTTTTTATCTGACATGAGTTTATCTTAGGCTATTTTCCCGGTATATCACGGGTGATCGATATTATTATCGATCTAACATCGGTCAGATTATATTTCTCGATCTAACACCCTTAGTAGAAAAGTACGCCCATGCACCGCGCTATATGCTGATTTGGCGTCACGTGAGTATAACACGCCCCCTGCCCGCGATATACGGTGATCTGGCGCCACGGGATATAGCGCGCCCCCTGATCCGCGCTATACCTGGATATCTGACACGTGGGGTATAGCGCGGTGCAGGGTGCACGCTATACCCCTAATTACCAACCCTTCACGTCCTTATCCTCCCTATAAATACCGCCATCCTCAATCACTTTTATCACACCAAATTCTTTCAAATTCTCTAAATTTCTCTCAAATACTCTCTTTTAAGGTATATTTTATAATATTTTTACTATTATGTTTTTACTTCATTTAATATTTTACAAATATAATTCTTTTGCAGATATATAATAGAAGGCAGTCTACTTCGCTCGGATGTAAATCATATATATCTACACTTTACTGATACGGTAACATTTTAACGTTTTAATTTAATTTAAATTATTAGTAATATTTAGTTGATTTATTTAATGCATGATTATTAGATTAAGAATTAAATATCTCGACACTTTGATGATACGATAACATTTTAACGTTTTAATTTAATTTAAATTATTAGTAATAATTAGTTGATTCATTTAATGCATGGTTATTAGATTAAAAATTAATTTTTGTAATTATTTTTTTTAGGAGAATGACCGTGTATTATATCCTTTTATTAGGAATCTTAAGTTAGTGATACACAACCGTGTCTTGCCGTATTTAGTAGAGGCTGGATTCGGTTACATTGGTATATATCAGGGTCACTGTAAGATAGAGCCAGACTTGATTTCTGCCTTAGTAGAGCGGTGGAGGCCGGAGACCCACACATTCCATCTTCCGTGCGGAGAGTGCACGATCACGCTTGAGGATGTTTCTATGCACCTGGGGCTTCCGGTGGATGGAGATGTTATATCGGGGATAGCTTCCGGTTCTTGGACTACTTTGTGTCGGGATAGTCTAGGATGTGTCCCGGAAAATTTTATCGGAGGTAGGATACCGTTAAATTGGTTATATGCCAATTTTAGGGAGTTGAGCGCAGACGCCTCTGAGGATGAGGTTAAGATGTATGCATGGGCATGCATACTGCAGTTGATAGGAGGGTTGCTGATGCCGGACAAATCGCGCAACCTAGTTCACTGCATGTGGTTGTGACATCTTAGCGACTTTCGTCTCGCCGGATCATTCAGTTGGGGCTCGACAGTTTTGGCTTTGCTGTATAGGGAGATGTGTGGAGCCACTGACTACAGACGTAATGCTATTGACGGATGTCTCTTGCTGCTGCAATCTTGGGCATGGTATCGATTGCCCTTTTTATGTCCTGTTGTGAAGAACCCATTCGTATTTCCACTACTTCTGAGGTAATTATAAAACTGATTTTGTATATTAATAATTTTATACAGCGTATAACAAATTTTTTTCCTTGAATAGGTGGTCTACTGATAGGAAAAATCATCAGGAGCTACCTGATGATTTATAAAAAATTAGGGTGCTAATCGATTAGAAGGCTGGCACACAGGTATGAATTTTAATGTTTAAAAATCGATTTTAGATTATAGTTATATAATTAGATTATTATTTTGATAAAAATTATATATTATTTGTTTTAGTTTGAATGGGTGCCATATTCTACTGATGATGTGAGGGCGATGATCCCACCTGAGTTGAGGGGTCCATCAGATGTTTGGATGGCGATGGTCCCTCTGATCTATTATGCGACCGTCGAATGGCACTCCACTGATCGCGTGCTCTGGCAGTTTGGTTGTTTTCAACCAATTCCGGAAGCACCTCGCAATATGGACGAGTTGCATAGCTTAGATAGACGCGGTAAAACAGATACAGATTGGCTGGTGAGGCATCATGGGTGGGTCGTGTTGTGGGAGGATCGACATTGGCGTTTTCCCTGTAGAGAGCCCATTTTTTATGACCTCTTGATGTATGCTGAGGATTATTATGAGTGGTTCAACAGTAACGGGAAATCGTTTATACTACCCGAGGATACACGAGGGCAGACCTTTCCACGAAATCGACAGAGACGTTCACCGACATAGCACCATCGTCCCCCGACTCGTGGACGAAGAGCATGTGCTTCCGGTTCATCCTCAGCTGCACCAGCAGGACCGTCCCAGCAGCCACCACAGCCATATATGATGCATCAACCATATATGATGCCGCCATCGCCTTTCCATTACCAAATGCCGCCGTCTTCACCTGTTTTTATGACCCCACCACCGCCACCGTCATAGATGACCCCTCCTGGAGGATATTATGGGTCTATGTTTGTAGATCCGACTTGGGGTTCATATGCTAGATATTTAGCGGGTTCATCCTCATCACCCATGGTCGCAGCACAAACACCTCCTGTACAGTTTTCACACTCAGCGATGTATGAGTTTTCCCAGTTTTCCCAGTTTTCGCATGCCGGTGGGATAGTCAGTCATACACCTCCAAGGTCCTTATTCTATGGAGGTGCTTCATCGTCATCAGCTCCTCATCAACCTGATGTACCTGCTCAGGACGACGACGATGATGATGACGACGATGACGATGGTGACGACGACGATGACAGCGAGGAGTCAGAACCAGTGATACGAAGAAATCCTCCTCGAGACCGACAGCCACCGCCATGCAGAACACATTCGCGACGCAGGCATCAATAGATTTTTTTTATTATATTTGTATTTACTTTATTTTGTTTAATTATAATTTTTTATTATTTCTCATTTAATACTTACTTTATTTTGTTAAATTTGTTGGACTTTTTTTAATATATTTTAGTTAATTTTGTTTATTACCATTTAATATCAGTTATTGTAATTTGGTTGTCATTTACCATTTAATTCTTATTGTAAGTTTGTTGTATTTAAATATCAAATTGTTATTAGTTTGATAAAATTTAATAATAGTGTTCGTTTTTTTAATCTTCATCAGCGATTATCGAATGACATTAACTTAAAGTAAATGCAAATTAAAATACAAGAATTATTATTTGATAAACAAATACATCATTTCCTCATCAATTGTTACTTGATGACAACAGAAGTGGACATGTTTTTCTAGTGTGTCCTGGGTTTCTACAATGACCACATCTTCTGTCTTGTCTAGATCTTTCTCGAATATCCATATCGCAATGAATTCGATTGAATTTTGGACGACCACGCTCCCTCAATAAACTCGGATTTGGTACAATCAGAAGCCAATCTTGAACCTCATCAGGGTCTTTGTCATTACCTATGGGGGGAAACTCAAATTTGTATACCTTAAAAACTTCAGATAGTAGGTATACGGGATCCACAAAATGGTTATAGTCTTGACGTGTATGCGAGCAAGCTGCTATCACATGAGAGCATGAATACTTGAGAGCTTGAAAAAACCCGCAGTCGCATGCTCTGTCCCTTAGATTTACTCTTAACGACACAACTTTAATCCCTTGAAGAGGTCGGGGTAACCCTGTGACACGAAACATTTCATACCTTCTAGAGAAGCTTGTTACAGACATTCCATTTGATGTAGCAATTTTTTCTGTAGATCTGCAACTAATCTAGGGTGATAGACATGACCGCCTTGAATCCAATTTTGAGTTTGTCCCCCGAGCTTCGCAAAAAGTACCCCCAAACAAAAATATATAGTTTTTACCAAAGCCGCTACAGGTAAGTGACGTGCACCCTTTAAGGTTGAAGCATTGATTCAAACGTTCGAGGAAGTAGTTCGTAACCTGATCAAAAAATGTATAACTTACTAACTTGCTTTTTTTACAAAATTAAAATGATAAAAAAATGTATAACTTACTAACTTGCTTTCACTTACCCATGCGCACAATTAATTGACGCTCATCATTCTTCTTGTACCTTTCATGATAGATCGCAACAATGTGTCGGAGAAAATACCTATGTTGGACAAAGGGTGGTTGCCACATTGGACCCAAAGACTCCATTGCTGCTTTGATCCCAGCTCCGCGATCTGAAATGACACAAATTTTTTCCCTCGTGATAAAATGTGCACGTAAATTTCGGAGAAAAAAAGCCCAAGAATCTGTATCTTCTCATTCGACAAGAGCAAAAGCAACTGGAAGAATGTTGTGATTGCCATCTTGGATAACTGTCAATAATAAAACTTGCTTGTATTTTCCATACAAGAAAGTCCCGTCGATCTGGACCACAGGCTTGCAGTATTTGACAGTATTAACGCAATGTGGGTAACTCCAAAAAACCCGGTAGAATTGGCATCGATCGCGAAGAACTCAATCATTATAGTATGCATAGGAGGTTTCGAAGTCCACAATTGTCCCAAGATTCAACGTCCGCACCAGCCTAGACCAACCTGGAAGTTCGTTGCAAGATGCATCCCATTCGCCATGAAGTTTGACAATGGCATTTTGTTTTGCCAACCAAGCTTTTTTATAGGAGACGGTGTACCTATACTGCGATTGTATAGCTGAAATCAACACTACAACAGCTATATGAGAGTTTGCTTTTACCATGGGCATGATGGCTTGGCATATCACTTCAGAGTCCAAGTTCGGATGATCTTGGTTGACCTCTCTAGCACAACATGTGTGAGGACCGTTGTATACTGTTAGTTCCCATATGTTGTTTTTCCTCTTCATTTTCGATACGCGAACCATCCAATTGCATCCGTTTTCGCCTCGGGCACAGTAGCATACATATTTTTTGGTCGTCGATCGGTTGACTCTGGACTGAACAGAATTATAGATATTGTAATTTTTGATAGCCATCATCGCTTCTTCTTTGCTTGAAAACTCTATGCCTAAAGATAAATCACCATTATTTATTGATGAGTAATATCCATAGTTACCGAGATGAGGCATATCCGCAAATTCTGGCCCGTACATTGCACCATAATCAGCTTCATACATGTGTGCAGGAGGGTCAGTTTGTGCCACATTTCTTGGAACTTCATCATCATCGGAGTTTAATTGCGGTGATTCTGGGTGAATGAATAGTCCGGTCTCAGCACCATCCGCACCAGGCTCACGAAACGGTTCTTCTGGTGGAGATGATGGTTCCTCCATGCTCTCCACATTTAGGTCGAAGAACCTACTACTTGCACGCCTTCCCCTTGAACTGGAAGGCATATTGACATTGAGAGCCTTCCCCTGGAGCTTGAAGTCATCCTGTCAAATGGAAACTGCACAGATGGTTGCGTCGATGGCATCTCCATATGGCCAAAGAAATTTGCAGATGAATGCCTTCCCCTTGAACTGGACGCGGTGTTTCCATACGGATTGTTCGTGGACCCACCTCGGTACATATCGTAAGGAGTTGCGGATGAATGTCTCCCTATTATGGCATTAAAATCATTACACATTATTGTAGTCGGGCTGTCAACTTGATCAACTTATTCAGCCAGCCCATAGTGTGAGCTTAAAGATTGACCCCAAACAGCACGCACTTGAACAAAATGTGCATACATCTCAATAGCGGTGTTTGAATAATTACTTTGAGCTTCAACCATCATTTGAACATCATCATTGTTAGAAAGTTTGAACGCTGTATAAGTTAATGGCAACAATGATGTTGGAAATCTGTACTGCAACGACGACATTCTTCTGTTACTTCCAACATGAATCTTCCTCGAAATCTTCGTTATTAGCTCCTCAAGAGTTATGTTTCTCTTGAATGATATTTTAACACGCTCATTTGATACGAAAACAACGCCGGTTTCATCTTCTCAAATTTCACCATCATAATAAACAATAGCTGAAAGTCGCGTCATTCTTTGAGTTTAAAAGTGCAACAATATTATATATGCAAAAAAATAACTTATACAAACCTGATTAAATAAATTATATATGAACGAAAATATAACACAATAAATTTTTTACACATCAACGTAAATAATTTAAATAATATAATTTTATATTATTACCTGCATCGCAAAACTATTTCGACGTATGCTCCCGTTTTTCAATTTTACAAACATAAAAATTAATTGAAAATAATTAGTATAATATTTTTTCAAATAATGATAATAAACAATAAGTATAATTAAAAAATTATAACAAAATTACCTTATAACGAAAAATTGCACGAACTTCAAAATTAAATTTGAGAAGATTGCGAGAATTATTACTCGTTGACGGAATTATTGTATTAATTTATAAGAGAGGAGAGATGCGAGGAGATGTGAGCCGGAGGAGTGTATTTATAAGCATATAAGGCGCGGTACCTGCACCGCGCTATATATAATTATTCAGATAAAAGATATAGCGCGGATCAGGGACCGCATTAAATATAATTTTGGTACAACGTATAGCGCGACCCCTGATCCGCGCTATACCCCTACGTGGCATATAGCGCGGATCAGGGGGCGCGCTATACCCACGTGGCGTATAGCGCAGATCAGGGGGCGCGCTATACCCACATGGCGCCAGATCACTGTATATCGCGGGGCAGGGGGGCGCTATACCCATGTGGCGCCAAATCAGCATATAGCGTGGTGCAGGGGGGCGCTTTTCTACTAAGGGTGTTAGATCAGGAAATATAGTCTGACCGGTGTTAGATCGGTAATAATATCGATCACTAGTGATATACCGAGAAAATAGCCTTTATCCTATCTAATATCTCAAGTCAATACTTTGTCCAAATGATACAATCCATTTTTTATTGATTAAATAATTCATTAAGTTAATATTAAATATAAAATTATCAAATTTGTATATTTTTTTTATTATTTTACTTATGATTATTTGTTAATGTGTTTAAAAATATATATTTGAATATTAATTTTTTTCACCAATGTGATCAGATTTATTTACCAATAAATTAGATAAAACAATCTGTTGAAAACATTTTGATGTTTCGATATAACAAATTAAGTTAAATGAATTTTAAGATTTTACAAATTATTTTCTAAGTATATTCGATTTAATTACTCGAATATCAAAATATTACTCCAAATCTTTTAAGATCAATTTCAATCCTTACTAATGTGTAAAATTGTGTTTTATACTTAAAATATTTTTGAAACAATTTTCACAAAGTATTTCGAACAAAAAAGAGCCTAAAATCAAATTTTCAAGTAAGTGTACCAATGCATAAATCAATGCATCGATGCACCCTTGTTTTAATTGAACATCGAATAGCTCTAGTGTACCGATGCACATACAATGCATCGATGCACTTCATATATTATTAAAACATCGAATTGATTTTATACACCGATGCACAAGACATGTATCGATGCACCCATGCTTTTTTCAAAATATCGAAGCATATTTATGCATCGATGCACTCTCAGTGTACCGATGCACTAAGTCTTCCAACGGTCGAAATATTTGAATTTTACACAGTGTATCGATGCACTAGCCCTATGCATCGATACATCCCATGCTCCTACCTATTTTATTAATTGTTTTACACAATAACGGCTCTATTGACTCCACTAATAATTCCCAACGTTCAGAAGTGATCTAAGGATTATTTAAACAAGATTAGAAGCCATTGATCAACAATAAGGAATAAGAGAAGCTAGAGAATCAAAGAGAAAGCATCAAACCTCAAGTTTGAGCATTTCAAGCCTATTTTCAATCAATATTCATTTTTCTTTCAAGAACACCATTTGTGCTCTATTGTATTTATCTTTGAGTGATCTTTCTTTGTTCTAGAATTGTGCAAACAATATACCTTGTGAGGTTTTCTTGTAAGTTTGCGAAATTTGTATATTTATCTTTAAAAAAGAGCATGCTCAAGAATTTGGGGTATAATTCTTGAAGGAGTTGTAAGGTTACTCTTTGTCCTGAAAAGAAATAACAAATTAGTGAATTTGTTGGAAAATCCTTAGTGAGGATAGCTAAGGTAGTGGACGTAGACTTTAGTTGAGAAAGTTGAACCACTCTA
This sequence comes from Hibiscus syriacus, assembly GCF_006381635.1. NCBI lineage: Eukaryota > Viridiplantae > Streptophyta > Magnoliopsida > Malvales > Malvaceae > Hibiscus > Hibiscus syriacus. The sequence goes on along the minus strand of NW_024062798.1, from coordinate 1,956,923 downwards.
AATCGCTGTGAAATCTTTTCAATTTTCTACAAAAAGCTTCCACCAAAATTTTTATTGCCAATTCATCCCCCTCTTGGCCAATTACATCGATCGATTAACTCAACAATTAGTATAAGAGCCTCACTCATTTAAAGTTTTAATTGCCTCTTGAGTCGATTCGGGAAGAGTTACATCGATAATCAAGTCATCATTGGCCTCCACTTCAAACTTCGACTCCGGTCTCGATTCGATGCCCGTCAACAAGCCTCCTTTATTCAATGGAGCTAACTATGACTATTGGAAGAATAGGATGATGTATTTCATTCAAGCAAGTGACATGAGAGCATGAAATGTTGTAGAAGACGGATATATGAAGCCTCTCACTCATCCAAGATTGTGGAGTGAAGGAGAGACAAAAATGTTCTAGCTCAACTCTAAAGCCATTCATATCATATTTTGTGCTCTTGGACCAGATGAATACAGAAGAGTTTCATCTTGTACAACCACCAAAGAAATATGAGATAAATTACAAGTCACTCATGAAGGCACAGACGAGGTAAAAGAATCTAAAATTAGTCTTCTAACACATAACTATGAAAATTTCAGGATGAAACCAAATGAAGATATCAAAGCTATGCCGGATAGATTTTCAACGATTGTCAATGGTCTCAAATCATATGGAGAGATCATTACAAACGAAAAGCTTGTGAGGAAGTTAGTTTACTCACTTTCAAAATCATGGCAATCAAAGAAGACGTCAATCATCGAGGCTAAGAACCTAAAGTCCTTAACTCTTGAAGAGCTAATCGGTTCCCTCCTCACTCATGAAATGATACTTAAAGATGAGGTGGACGACCTCGATAATATTGACGAGACACCAAAGGAGAAAGAGAAGAAGAAAAACATTGGAGTTGCTCTCAAATCCACAAAAGATGAGAGTGATTCGGATGAAGATGACGAGGAAATGGCATTGTTTGCCAAACGGTTCAGAAAAATGATGAGGCCTAACCAAGGAAGAATATTCGAACAAAATGAAGGCTTCAAAAATGAACCAAAAGAGAAGGACATGATCATTTGCTATGAATGCAAAAAAACGGGGCATATCAAATATGATTGCCCACAATTGAAGAGAAATGGTCAATCAAAGAACAAGCACAAGGCTCATGTAGCTACATGGAGCGATGAAGAATGTTCCGATGAAGAGGAACAAGAAGTAGCAAACTTGTGCTTGATGACATTCGGGGAAGATTTTAAGGTAACCTCTAACTCATTTGATTTAGATGATTTATCTTATGATGAGTTATTAGAGGAATATAATGGGTTGGCTTCGGATTATGAGAAATTGTTTTTAAAATACAAAAATGATATTTCAAAATTGAAAAATAAAAATAATCTCATATCCAAGACCAACAATGATCTTGAAAGTAAAATCAAAGATTTACAAATCAAACTAGAAGAGTTTGAAAAGAAAAATACTGATTAGCAAAATTTACTTTCAAGAGTCAATGATGATCATCAAAAGGAAATTGATGATCTTAAAGCTTCTTTTGATAAAGTTGAATCAAAACGTTTTGAAAATGGAGAAAATTCAAAAATCAACTTTGTTAGAAAAAGTTTTAGAAACTACAATCATAGAGGTCCCCGAATAACCTCTAATGGAAAAATCGTTAGAAGTATATGAGTTCCTAAAGAACTCATTACTACTAAAGATAATGATATCCTACATAAATGGATACCTAAGGGGACTAGGATTTTGGAAACTAATGAATATGGACCCAAAAGAATTTGGGTACCAAAAATAAAAAATTAATCTATATTTGTAGAAAAATGAGCATTGCTGCAAGGCACGGGAAACAAACTCAAACTCATAGTACCTTGATAGTGGACGCTCAAGACACATGACTGGAGACAAAAGCCGGTTCATAGAGCTCAACGCCAAAAATGGAGGAGAATTGACTTTTGGTGATAACTCAAAAGGTCACATTGAAGGTATAGACACTATAGATAATACCTCTTCCATACAAATTAAGAATGTTTTAAATGTGAATAGATTAAAGCATAATCTTTTGAGTATTAGTCAATTTTTGTGATAAGGGATTCAATTTCATGTTTGAAACTAATGGTTGTAAAGTTATTGACATTGCATCTAATCAGATTATGCTTGTTCGTCATAGAATAGGAAAAATTTACATGGTGCATTTAGATTCTATAGATATAACTCATTTATGCCTAGTTACTAAGGATGAGCATGATCGTTGGTTATAGCATATGAGACTATAACATGCTAGTATTAGTGTTTTGCAACGACTAATTCAAGGAGACTTAGTAAGAGGGTTGCCTAAACTAAAATTTGATAATGATAAAATCTGTGATGCTTGTGCTAAAGGAAAACAAAAGCGAGTTTCTTTTAAATCCATTAATGACATATCAACTAGTAGAGTATTACAATTGATCCATATAGATCTTTTTGGGCCAACTAGGACTACTAGCTTGGGTGGAAAACAATATGCATTTGTCTTGGTAGATGACTATTCTAGATATACTTGGGTTCTATTTTTAAGTACTAAAGATGAAGCATTAGAACATTTCATTACATTTTCAAAAATAATCCAAAACGGAAAAGGTTACTCTATAACTAGTGTTAGGAGTGATCATGACACTGAATTTAAAAATCTCGAATTTACTTAGTTTTGTGATTCTAATGGTATTAGTCATAATTTTTCAGCACCTAGAACCCTCAACAAAATGGAGTTGTTGAGAGGAAAAATTGAACTTTAGAAGAAATGGCTAGAACCATGATTTGTGAAAATAATTTGCCAAAAATATTTTTGGGCGGGAGCCACAAATACCGCTTGTTATATTGTAAATCGAGTAATGATTAGGCCAATTTTAAGGAAAACTCCATATGAAATTTTAAAAAATAAAAAGCCTAACATTAGTTATTTTCATCCTTTTGGATATAAATATTTTGTTTTAAACAACGGTAAAGAAAACCTTGGCAAATTTGATGCTAAAAGTGATGAAGTAATTTTTCTGGGTTATTCCTTAAAGTCTAAAGCTTATTGAGTATTTAATAAAACAACTTTAGTTGTAGAAGAGTATATACATGTTGTTTTCGATGATAATCCCCTTCCAAGGAAGGATTCTTGTGTTAATGATGATGTAGGTATTGTACAAGCAAATGACGTTAGACATGACGTTGGAGAATCATCATCAAAAGAAGAAACAAAAGATGAGGAAACTCATGATTCTCTCGAGAATCCAACCATTGAAGAAAGAGAAGTATCTTATCCAAGAGAGTACAACTATGTCAAGGATGATGAAATTATAGGTGATCCATCCAAAGGGGTAACTACTCGATCTTCTCTTAGAAATATTTGTAATTATGTTGCATTTATTTCATGTATAGAGCCTAAGAACATCAAAGAAGCATTAAAAGATGAACATTGAATTATGGCTATGCAAGAAGAGTTAAATCAATTTGAGAGAAGTAAAGTATGGACATTAGTTGAAAGGCCTAGTAATAAATCTACTGTAGGTACTAGATGGGTATTTAGGAATAAGCTTAATAAAAGTGGTAATATAATGAGAAACAAGGCTAGACTTGTTGCTCAAGGGTATACTCAAGAAGAAGGTATAAACTATGATGAAACATACGCTCCCGTAGCTAGGATGGAAGCAATTAGAATGTTATTAGCATTTTCATGTTTCAATGAATTTAAACTATATCGAATGGATGTTAAAAGTGCATTTTTAAATGGTTTTATAAAGAAGAAGTGTATGTAGTACAATCTCCTGGTTTTGAAGATTCAAAATTTCCAAATCATGTTCTTAAATTGATAAAAGCACTTTATGGTTTAAAACAAGCTCCTAGAGCTTGATATGAAAGATTGTCAAACTTTTTAATTGAAAAAGGTTTTTCAAAAGGGAAGGTTGACAATACATTGTTTTTAAAGCATAAAGGTAAAGATTTATTAGTAGTTCAAATTTATGTTGATGATATAATATTTGGTTCTACTAATGATGTTCTTTGCCAAGAATTTTCTAAGCTAATGCAAAGTGAATTTGAGATGAGCATGATGGGGGAGCTCTCATTTTTCTTGGGACTCCAAATCAAGCAAAGAAAAGATGCCATCTTCATCAATCAAGCTAAGTACGTCAAAGATATGCTCAAGAAGTTTAGACTAGAAAATGGGAAACCTCATGACACTCCAATGAGCTCATCAAAAAAGCTTGACATAGATGAATGAGGTAAATGTGTGAATGTTAAATTATATAGGTCAATGATTGGCTCTTTGCTTTATTTAACCGCAAGTAGACCGAACATTATGTTTAGTGTTTGCTTATGTGCTAGATTTCAATAATGCCCTAAGGAATCACATTTACTAGCTGTTAAGAGAATCTTTAGATACCTTAAGGACACTCCTAGTTTAGGACTTTGGTATCCTAGAGACTCTAGCTTTAGCTTGCATGTCTTCTCTGATGCGGATTATGGAGGATGCAAATTAGATAGGAAAAGCACCTCCGGTACTTGCCAATTCCTTAGAAATATGTTGATTTCTTGGTTTTCAAAGAAACAAAATTGTGTTGCATTATCTACCACTGAAGCAGAATACATTTCAGTCGGTAGTTGTTGTGCACAAGTTTTATGGATGAAACAACAACTTTTTGATTATGGAATTGAAGTAGGTACCATTCCTATCAAGTGTGATAATACTAGTGCTATTTGTCTCACTAAAAATCCCATACAATACTCTAGAACTAAGCACATTGAAATTAGACATCACTTCATTAAAGACCATGTCACTAAGGAAAATGTAGTTCTAGAATTTATTGATACTTTGCACCAATTAGCGGATATATTTACAAAACCTTTAGACAAAGAAAGATTTTGGACACTTAGGAGAGAAATAGGTTTAATTGACCTATCTTCACTTAGTGTTTAAATTAGTTTAGCACTTTTAAGAATAAATGAAAAATGCTTATAATAATAATAATAATAATAATAATTTTTGATTGCATTCTTTTTTTTAGTTAGGGGAGTTTATGATTCTTAGTGAAAATTAATTATATGTTCAAAAAATGTTTAAGGATAAATTTGATTGATTGAACATGATTAATTCTCAATATATGAGTTGCCAATACCACTAGAGCTAATTAATTTAGCATTTTGAGTGTTTAAAACATATTTTTGACATTTTTGTGTTTAATGCATCGATACACTTAACAGTGCATCGATGCATCCCTTTGAATGTGCATCGATACATCATGAAGATGCATCGATGCACGCTTTGAATGTGCATCGATGTACATGGCCATGCATCGATGCATCCGTCGGGTTTTTGGTTAAAAACCCTGTTTCTTCTTTATTTTCTCAAAACCCTTTAAAAAACTCTCATGCCGCCGTTCATCACCCTATACTCTTTATTTGCCCAAAAATCAACGTTTTAAAGTCAGAATCTTCGAGCATTACATCTCCAAATCATGCTAACATCATCTATTCACTCAAGTCAAAACTGACCTCTTATTCCTTCACCCAATCCAAATAACCCAAATATGACCATTCTGAACTCTTGTTTCATTGTACCTGGTCTTAGACAAGATCTATATCATAGGTACCATACTTGTTTTGAGTCATACAAAATCCGGGAAGAGCGTATCCCTTCGATCCAAGCTATGGAAGATATGGACTTCCAATATCTTCCTACTCTTACGCCAAACCAAAACTATAAGAATTTGATTCTTTTAGGTCAATTTGTTTTTATTGACTCCGACACATTCACTACATATTTTGGTCTAGATAACTTAGGTTTATATAATGAAAATGAGACTGTGGTATCACCCTATAAGTCTAAGGATAGCGTTAGTACCTTACCATCTCATCACGATTGATTTCTTCATTTGTTGATCTCTTGATGGTTTTGACCATCCGGAGGTAGGTTCTTCTCCCTTAGAAATATAGATATATGATGGATACATTGTATCCAACATAATAAGAAGATTATTCTGCCACATATCACCTTTAGTGAGTTAGTAGATACCATAAACATTGTTCATTCCAAGAATATAGAAACCTTGATTTATGGTTGTCTCCTTAGTAATTTGTTTATCAAACTCGGTCTTAGGGTCTCTTCTGATATTCCTATCCCTCTCCAAAACCAAATCAATCTTACTTTCTTGAAGAAAACAGAATGGAAAAAGGATAAGGAACGAGTCAATGGGTTTATCGTTCCGAACTCAGAACTTTGAATTGTGAAACATTTTGATGTTCATGGATTATTTTATTTTGGATGTTTGAATTTGTTTGGATTTATATTTTGGTTGCTTTGGATATTAGATCTTAATATATATATGTTTAGTTTGAATTTTCTTTTTGATATTAATACTTATTTTTGCATCATTAGACATATATGACCAATTATCCATTACATGTTTATGAATATTGATTATGAAAACTAATGGTTAATCTCTCTTTTGTTTCTGATCTTAGCAGCTTAAGCTTTAATTTTAATTTTATAAAGAACAATTGGCTTATTTTTTTTGTTTAAATACGTTTTAGAGTCTTTTTGATTTAACAAAAAGGGGGAGAAGATGTACAATAGTAAGGGGGAGTAATTTCAAATTTGATTTAAAAAATGATTTTCTTAAAAATCTTAAAATTACTCAAATAGTTTGTTATATCAAAAAAGGGAGATTGTTGAAAACATTTTGATGTTTCGATATAACAAATTAAGTAAAATGAATTTTAAGATTTTACAAATGATTTTCTAAGTATATTCGATTTTATTACTCGAATATCAAAATATTACTCCAAGTCTTTTAAAATCAATTTCAATCCTTACTAATGTGTAAAATTGTATTTTATACTTAAAATATTTTTGAAACAATTTTCAAAGTATTTCGAACAAAAAACGAGCCTAAAATCAAATTTTCATGTAAGTGTACGGATGCATAAATCAATGCATCGATGCACCCTTGTTTTAATTGAACATCGAATAACTTTAGTGTACCGATGCACATACAATGCATCGATGCACTTCATATATTATTAAAACATCGAATTGATTTTATACACCGATGCACAAGACATGTATCGATGCACCCAGGCTTTTTTCAAAATATCGAAGCATATTTATGCATCGTTGCACTCTCAGTGTACCGATGCACTAAGTCTTCCAACGGTCGAAATATTTAAATTTTACACATAGTGTATCGATGCACTAGCCCTATGCATCGATGCATCCCACACTCCTACCTGTTTTATTAATTGTTTTCACACAATAACAGCTCTATTGACTCCACTAATAATTCCCAACGTTCAGAAGTGATCCAAGGAGTGTTTAAACAAGATTAGAAGCCATTGATCAACAATAAGGAAGAAGAGAAGCTAGAGAATCAAAGAGAAATCATCAAACCTCAAGTTTGAACATTTCAAGCCTATTTTCATTCAATATTCATTTTGCTTTCAAGAACACCATTTGTGCTCTATTGTATTTATCTTTGAGTGTTTTTTCTTTGTTCTAGAATTGTGCAAACAATCTACCTTGTGAGGTTTTCTTGTAAGTTTGCAAAATTTGTATATTTCTCTTTGAAAAATAGTGTGCTCAAGAATTTGGGATATAATTCTTGAGGGAGTTGTAAGTTTACTCTTTGTCCTAAAAAGAAAGAACAAATTAGTGAATTTGTTGGAAAATCCTTAGTGTGGATAGCTAAGGTAGTAGACGTAGACTTTGGTTGAGAAAGTTGAACCACTCTAAATCGTTGTGCAAATCTTTTCAATTTTCTACAAAAAGCTTCCACCAAAATTTTTATTGCCAATTCACCCCTTCTTGGCCAATTCTATCGATCGATTAACTCAACACTATCCTACTAAAAGTGCTAAAAATAAAATTTAATCGAATTTATAGTGTTATAAAAATAAAATTCAACAAGGAGTTTTGTATTTTAAAAATACGCGCGTGGTTTACAAATTCTTGTAGGCGCGTATGATTTGAGTTGTCTACTGTGGATCACTGGCTACAAAATCCATCTCTCTCCCACTCCTCCCTCACTCGTTTCCCATACTCTTTTTAATACTTTCCATTCTCTTTTCTTTTACCCAAAAAAAAAACACTTGATTTCCCGTTAATCATGGCTTCAACTGCACGTGTACTTCACCGGCGATGAACCATGGGCTTTTTCCGGCGACTATTTGGCGCTAAAAAGGCTAGCAAAACACGCTCCGACAAAGAACGAAGGCGTTGGAGCTTTGCTAGATCTTCCAATCCCACGTCTTCAACTTCGCATCCAGATGCATGCGGTGACACGTTGGATGCCAACAAGCACGCCATAGCAGTCGCAGCCGCCACTGCTGCTGTAGCCGAGGCTGCTCTCGCGGCTGCGCATGCGGCTGCCGAGGTCGTTAGACTGACAAGTGGCGGCGGCGGCGGCAACCGACGCCTCTCAGAGGAGAGGGCGGCTCTCAGGATACAAGCCGCTTTTCGAGGTTATCTGGTTAGTAATTGTTCTTAGTGACTGCCCATTTCCCTTTGCTTTCTTTGGTCTACTTCGTTAAATTCAAAAGAAGAGTGTTGATTTCAAATCATAAAAGCATTGTTGAAGCTTTTAGCTGGGGAATGGTCCCGAAAGGAGAAAGAACGGTACTGCACCGACACTGGGGAATGGTCTAGGGTGGAAAGTTGAAAAACCAGTCATCAATGCCTCAAATGGCTTTAATCTCTTTCATTTATTTGTCGTTTTAGAGGAATGAGTCCATGAAGTGATGGGATATAAAGAGGCAGCTGAGTTGTACAATATGTGACTCGGTTGACAAAATTCATATTCCTCTTTCTTCACCCTGCTGGTGTTCTTTCTTTGTTTCTTACTGTGCTAAAAGAAATTGCAATCAAGACTTAATAGTTCAGTAGAGTGAAAAAACAAACAAATTCCTTTAGGAGGGAAATGGGTTAATTTTGGTAAATATTTGCCATATCTGCAGCAAAGAATATAATCATAAATTTGCATTTGCACCCTCTGTTTAAATATCTGATCTGTACAAAAAATTAAATTTACCCATATGTTCTGTAGAGCTTTTTTTTCCTGTCAAAATTGGTTTCTTGCTTTTTTGGGCATCTTTCAAAGGCAGCATTCAAGTTTTTACCTTATTTTAGTAAGGCATCATTGTACAAATATTTCATGTTACAGCCAAGCTGCTGGGCCAACTTTTTTCTTTATTCTACCAACTGGATTGTCCTTTTTGACATCAACTTTATGTCTGATTATTAATTTTCTCCTGAAAGTTGCTAGGTTTTTATACATGTAGTTCACTTTTTTTATACCAAAGTTCCTAGCTTTATTCTGAGTTAAAACTTTTGTAAAGCTGTAAAGCTTTGTTTAAATTAGTGCTGCTATCTGTTAGAATTATCTATAGGTGGGGAAGATTGTTCTTACTTTATTACCACTTCCTCTTTTTAGTTGGCTTGTGTGGTAGACATCGATTTCATCTATGGGCCTCTTGCTTTTCGAGTTCATCGGCTGTCTGTTGCAAATCTTTTTTATTGGAGCCTTTTAACTTCTGCTGTAAAATTCTTACAAGGGTTATCATACAGTCAATTGGTCTGGTATCGTATTGTATGGTTTCTAGTTCTGATGTAAATGGTGCTCAAGCTTTTTTTTACTTCTGCCGCCACACGTTACAGGCACGGAGGGCACTGAGAGCGTTGAAAGCATTGGTGAAGCTTCAAGCATTAGTGAGAGGTCACATCGTGAGAAAGCAAACAGCAGACATGCTCAGACGCATGCAAACATTGGCCAGGCTGCAAGCTCGAGCCTGTGCTAGTCGTGCACATGTGACAAAGTCTTTAGATTCTATCATCAAGATGTCCAGACTTACACGAAATGCTGTAAGCATACCTCTCTACTCCTGTCGATGTTTAGGGTCCATATATGAAAATGATGTAGAAGGTACGAGTTATTAAAAAAATTGCTTTTGATGTGCTTGCTTGATCTCAAAGTATTCTTCAAGCACTAATAGATTGAAATACGGAGGGACCACTAGCTTTGCCTAAACTTAAAGTTCTGATATTTTTATGGAGGATTTAAGGTTAATTTGAGGTATGCTCATAATTTATGATTAAATTTGCTTCTCGATTAGCATTGGTGAAATGTAATATGGTTGGGGTCAAGGCAGAATTAACTATGCAAGGCCGAATCATTGATTTGTATAGGAAGAAAGCTTGATGTATGTTTTAACAGATGCGGTAGGGTGAAGCGGTTGATATCCAGGGACTTGTTGAGAATAACTATAAACTTATCATTTTGTTCAGTCTGGTGATGACCTTTTCAACGTGTTACTTGCAAGTCCATGCAACTTCTGGGAAAGTTGAATGCCAACCGTGTGCTTATTGTACTAAATCTGATAGGTTCTCAATCTAAAAAGTATCGCTTAATCGGCAGTTTGCCTCGGCAGATTTCCATTTAACATGCTCTGATTTGGTTTCATACATAGATTCAAATTTACAGGAAGACGAAGGTGATTCTAGCTAAATTTACGTTCAAATCAACAAATGGTTTTCTTTTAGCTTATGCCAGATTATGGCATTCTGCATAATCATTCTTTTGAACTTTTTGATGTTGAGATATGTTCTTTTTATAGGGTATCATTCCCGAATCCGTTGAGCACTGAACCTTACACAATGACAAATTAAAATGAACCCGGTTATAAATTTGGATCTTCAAATTGGTCTTGAATATTGCTTTTGTTCATGCAGAGAAGTGGTTCAAATTCAAATGTGACGAACATTGTTGATCTCGAGAAAGCACAGATGGGTTCACACTGGTTAGACCGTTGGACTGAGGAAAGTTTATGGAACCACCGTACAGATGGCCCGCTTAGCTGTAGGCATGCTGACGATGAGAAGAGTGACAAAATTCTTGAAGTAGATACTTGGAAACCTCACTTGAACCCCCAACAGAGTAGCAAGAATTTTCGGCGATCTCGGCATTTTTCAACTTTGGACTATAACCAGAGCTTCACGGCGTACGACTCCCCGAGAAAACCATCTGGAAAATCCTCAAATCAGATGCCAAATATCTCTTCGGCAGATGTTTTCTCATTGAACTCCATGAAACATCATGGAGGGAAAGGTGAAGCAGCTCTAAGAACAGCTGACAACAGCCCACAAGTGCATTCTGCATCCTCTAGACCTGGAAGTAGTGCTAGGAGAAGCCCTTTCACACCAACAAGGAGTGAGTGCTCATGGGGATACTTAAGTGGATATTCCGGTCACCCAAATTACATGGCGAACACCCAATCATCCCGGGCTAAGTATCGGTCCCAGAGTGCCCCAAGACAGAGGCTGGAGTTAGACAAATATGGTTCAACTGGAAGAACTTTTCAGGGGTTTCGGGATGAAGACACTAATTCTGAAAGAGGTTTTCCTCATCATGTTGACTTCAGTTACAAGTCTCATCCGACATCCAATCGCTCGAATTGTCCCGGTAGTGCCAACAGAAGGGAATGATCATGATCCCCGCTTCCCTTCCTCTCTTCTATATTTTCCCTTCATCTCTTCTATATTTTCCCTTTCCTCGTGTGTGATAGCAGCGTTGTGTGCTGGAGTTGTAAATTAGTTTACCCCGATGTTGAAACTTTGATCCGGGTCGATCAAATTTGAAATTATTAATATTGTAAGAAAAGTATGACAATAAAGTAGTTACAACTGTTGGTAAGTTTCAACTATCAATTATCATTGCAAAACAAAAACAAAAGTGCTTCAGTTGGAGTTTTGTCTGTTCCCATCTAATCCGCTCTGCTTGTCTGAACATGGTGACAGTGACAGTGACAGTGAACAGCCAATATTCTTTTATTGTCCATATAAGAAAACAAACGAAACCTTGGATTCCCAGAACTGAGAATCGATAGGACAAAGTGAGTCGTACAGTTATGAGATCATTTTTGCCAGAAGCAGTTACGGATCACAGGGTAAAATCTCTTTCAATGACGATGACAGTCTCTGGATCCATGCAGATAACAGCAGAGCGGACATCTCTCACGATTATAAGCTATATGTAGTTTATGCATTTACAAAATGAATGCAGGAAGAAGAGATCTCCAAAGAGGATGGAAGCTTATGCAGTACTAGTTTTCACTACAATCCAGTCACCAACGGCAGCGATCGTTTCGGTTTCCTCTACAAAACGGCATTACCAGTGCAATGGTGAATCTGCATTTTAGAAAGTGTAAGAATCAATGGAGTCGAGTAGGCGACAATTAGATAGAGTTGGCTATTGCACAAACATGGAACTCAAGAATGTTTCCGGTTGCTTCCTGATCTCAGGGATCACATAAAGATTAGTGCAAATGTAATTACGACTTGCCAATATTATTTTCTTAAGTCGTAATCGGCAGAAAGAGACACAAAAATAAAAAATTCGTCGCCTGAGAGATTCGATCTCTCGCGGGTGAAACCCATGTACTTAGCAGGCACACGCCTTAACCACTCGGCCAAAGCAACTTTGATGGCAGAATACCAAGCAATTATAAGCGCACTCATATCTAAAACCCAGTAATATACTAAATATCTAATCCTTAAATTAAAATGTCGAAAGAAAAATAAGAATGGCAACATATAAATAAGAAGCATATAAGCATTTGGCATGAGCAAGCAAATTAGAATTTTATATTGACAGCAAAACATATGGGGAATTCTAGTCCCGCAAACTGATCTGTCAAAAATCAAAGGAAAATAGAGAAGACAAAGCCATGAGTAGCTAAACTCCATAACTTATTAAAAGCAGGGGGAGAGTATGTTGAAATTCTATGATCATCACTGCGCATGAAAGACTGGTATGTTGATTTCAAACTCATTGAACGAGAAACAAATATGACTACGTATAATTCACAAATGATTCATGAAACGATTTCTTACAGCATTATATTGTTGCAAGGCTAGAAGCAAAGGTAAAACACACAAGTTTTGAGGTCAAAAGTGTGTTACTACATGGACCAGTTAGCGACAACGTTGAAAAGAAAGAATCAAGACTAAACGTTGCGAATTGATTGAAACAGAATGCATGCATCGGACGCCTCACCCCCTCAAGTGTTAAAACACCAGAGTAATCTAGAACCTTCATCACAGTCTTTGAAGCACACCGTACACGTGACAATACTTTGACAGCTGGACACCACCGCATTTGGGGAGGCACCTACAAAACATATGGAAAGAGGAAAAGAAACATAGGGCAAAAGTGACCCAAGAAGCAAAAACAGAACTAGCAACCTTCAACAGAAAACCACTGCTCAATATTCACTCTACTCTCAACCCTTTCGACTTCTTTAAAAGAAACCAAATCAATCACGAGCATGCACAGAACTGAGATTGTGAACATGCACCAAAATAAAGAAAGTAACCTAAAAATATACATGAAAGTACCAATTTAATACTAAAATTGAATAAAAAGAAATACTTAAATGACACACGAGAATAAATAAATATGGAAAATAAATGGATGAATCATGAATATAAAAAAATAATTTTAAAAAATAAAAAAATATATTTTTAGAATGTTAAATTAGAAAAAGAAAGAAAATGAAATCAGAGTTAATTTTTTTAAAAATAAAAAATGGATCAAATACAACGTTATTCAACCTCGAGGAAGACAAAATCTATGAAGATATATTTGACAGTTGTTTCCTTAATTCATCGGTTCTTTCTTCAATGGAGCTTTCAAATAAAGATAAGGTTGAGAACAAACAAAGAAACAAACACAAAAAATAAAATAAAAATAATATAAGAGAATTACCTTTAAACAAAAAAAAAATACTTTTATTGTTTTTCTCTTTCGAATTACAATACTTGAGATTACTCTTTTCCCCTTTTTCTCCCTTTTTCTTTTCTTTTTTTTTTCTCTTCCTTTTTCTCTTCTTTTTTATGTGTTTCTTTCACGTGTTCTAAGAAAATAGAAAATGTCCAAATAATATAAGATCTTCTTATCTAAAGAAATAACATCTAATTTTATCTAATTACATCAATTAACATATTCTTTTCCATTGAAAGGAGATCACATTGAATATGACAAAATTCCTCCGAGACATTCTCTAATATAATACCCCTTTCCTTTTCATCATGGACAATATGAATGTGTTCTCTTGCATTCAGATAAGTTTGCAGCCTAGACAAAAATTAGGTATTACAGTTAGTTAGGCTTTAGTAGAGATTATCAAAAGTTGAGATATTTTGTATTTGAGCTTTTATAATTAATTTTTTTTATAGAAGTTGTTGAAAAGAGGAAATATCTAAAATTGTAATAAGGATTTACAATTATAAACGTAAACAAACCTAACCTAAATACCTAATTAAGATATTTGCTTATAATTATTGACATAAGAAAATAATCACTTGAGATCATACACAAATTGTACAATGAAAATGTTAAAAACTCAACAAAAACTCAAATAAAAGATAGTACGAACAAATATGAGCAATGATAGATAAATCAGAACAATAGAGAAAACTATTGAAAGATCGTTGACAATAATAAATCTGAGCTAAACGTTGTGAGAAAACTATCTAAGAATGCAAATTGTGTATCCAAATCCAATCTAAGGTAAAACAAAAAAGATCAATATGATAATAAATAAATATTATCTTGGTCAGTCAAACTATCGTTAAATCTCAAGATTTTATAAATAAAAATTCAATTTATTTTGAAATAAATAAATAAAAGTAATATGAGAAAAGAGCTAATTTCATAACTTTATAGCTTTCATTATTTATCATGATTATTTGTCTTAAGTACTCTCTATGCAGCTTACTTAGGTTTAATCAAACTTGAGGTAAGAGTAGTTAGGATGCATGTTCTGGTCATTAGATCCTCCTAGTTCCATTAAATGCATGTTTTGGTCATTAGATAGCATGGACTGTAATGAAATAAAATGAACTTGTTGCCATAAGTCCCTATAATTGCACCTTAGCTTCAATTTAGTCCATTAATTGTTATTTATTTTTATCCATGGTGGTTAAATTCATAAATACTAATGCAATTATAATGTTTTAAAATATTTTAAGAGGTCTTATGCATCCCTTGATAAAGCGCCATACCACTTGAAGGTATTCACAAGAGCTGAGAATCAGTGAACATTTCCAGAAGATGAACGAAATGACTACTTCATCATATTAATGAACACCAAAATAAAAAATACTAGATCTTGACCAAAGAAGCCATCCTGAAACATTTTGCCTCCTGAAATCAACATAAGCCTCAAAATTAGCCTCAACTTGACACTTGTCAAAGAGTAATGATTTTCGAAGGATTAAAAAGAGTTTTTGCCTCATTTGATATTCAATGAACTCTTGTTTAAAATTTGCTTTAATTGTGAGCCAGAATTAAGTGACACTATTTTTCAAAACTTCTTCATCAAGCTTTTTCACAGTTTGGAAAATGAAAGAAAAAACGTGTTTTCAAACAAGATAATCTCTTGGGAATAGATCTTGAAAGTTGGCAAAGGTCACTCAGACTTAGAAGTTCAAAATGAGCAAACTGGGGCAAAGGAATCGAATGTCAAAGTGCAATATTGTTGAGGTCAAGAGGAAGAGATCAAGGCCCAAGTAAAGACAAAGAACTCAGTAAAGAGAATGATGCAAATATTAATGAGAAAGTGGAGCCCGCAACACTAAAATGACATTATGCATGCGTATTTAGGCATTTGCACAATAGGAGCATATGCATTTATTCTTTCATCAAAGTCTTGAATGTTTGATAAGAATTCAAGAAGTCAATAAAAATTTCATTTCATGATTTTTGCAAAGAGTTTAAAATTCTTCAGAGAAAATACAAACCAAACATTTCCAAGTGAAGAGTTCATAATGAGATGAACTCATCCAATGAGGGAGAAGAAGTTCCTAATGAAAAGAACTTGTTGGATCAGCGTCATCTCACTCGAGATAGCTCTAATCCATCGAAGAAGGTGGATTAACATTTCCTATGGAAGGGTTCGTAATGAGAATAACTCATCCAATGAGGGAGAAAAAACTCATAACGAGAAGAGCATGCTCAACCTTGGGTCGTCCATCACATAAGGAGATGGATCAATATTTCTAATGAAAGGGTTCATAATGAGAATAACTCATCCGATGAGGGAAAAAAGTTTATAATAAGAATAACTTGTTCATCCTCAGCTCATCCATCACATAAGGAGTTAGATCATCATTATCTCATTAGAGATTGTTTCCCTTGAAACATAATTTCATTTCGCTTGATTCCATCACATAAGGAGTTGGATCAACATCGTCATTGCGCTCGATTTTATCACATAAGAAGTTGGATTAGCATAACCATTTCACTCAAATATATCGCATAAGGAGTTGGATCAGAATTATCTCGCCCGAGATAGCTTCCCTCGAAACTTAAACTTCAAAAAATTATTTCACTCAAGATTTTATCTCAATTGAGATTGTTTTTATTAAAAAAATTATCTCATTTAAGATTGTTTTTTCTTAAAACAAAATTTTGTCTCACTACAGAGTATTTTTCTTAAAAACAAATTTTATCTTACTTGATATTGTTTTTCTTAAAAAAAATCGTCTCACTAGTGATTTTTTTCTCAAAATGAATTTTATCTCACATGAGATTTTTTCTTAAAACAAATTTCGTCTCACTAGAGATTGTTTTTCTCAAAATGAATTTTATCTCACTTAAGATTTTTTACTTAAAACAAATTTTGTCTCACTAGAGATTTTTTTCTCAAAACAAATTTTTATCTTACTTAA
This sequence comes from Hibiscus syriacus, assembly GCF_006381635.1. Taxonomy (NCBI): domain Eukaryota; kingdom Viridiplantae; phylum Streptophyta; class Magnoliopsida; order Malvales; family Malvaceae; genus Hibiscus; species Hibiscus syriacus. Next base: position 1,940,196 of record NW_024062798.1, on the reverse strand, counting down.
GATTGTTTTTCTTAAAATAAATTTCATCTTCCATGAGACAATTTCCTTCAAAACATAATTATTAAGATCATTTCACTCGAAATAAAATTTTATCTCACAAGCAGTTTTTACTCTTGAGATATTTTTCCTCATTCAAATTATTTTTTAGCTTTTCTTGAAATACATTCCTTTTAAAATCGAATTATGTCTCCCTTGAGATAAAAATATCATCCTCAGTCTCACATGAGACCATGATTTCTAAAAAAAATAATAAATAATAGAAATAAATATTCAGACGTGCTAATCAAGGACATTTATGTCTTTTTTAGGTTCAAACCCATCAAAGAAAGAGGTCGAGCAACATTTCAGCGAAGAAGTTCATAATGAGAAGAACTTGTTCAATCTTGATTCATCCATCAGAAAATGAGGTGAAGCAACATTTCAGCGAAGAAGTTCATAATGAGAAGAACTTGTTCGACCTTGATTCATCCATCATAGAAGGAGGTGGATCAACATTTCATCGAAGAAGTTCATACATCCATCATAGAATGAGGTGGAGCAACATTTCAACGGAAGAAGTTCATAATGAGAAGAACTTGTTCAACTTACTTGATTCCATCATAGAATGAGGTGGATCAACATTTCCAATGGAAGGGTTCATAATGAGAATAACTCATCCGATGAGAGAAAAAATTCCTAATGAGAAAAACTGGTTCAATCTCAATTCTTCCATCACAGAATGAGGTGGATCAACATTTTTAATTGAGAAGAAGTCTATAATAAGAAAAAACTTGTTCATAATAAGAACTTATTCAACCTGCTCGATTCCATCACAAAAGGATGTGGATCTATTTTCGATAGAAAAGTTCATAATGAGAAGAACTCGTCCAAAGATGAAGAAGAAGTTCATAATTATAAGAACTTCTCTAACCTTTATTCAAATCCATCGTAGAAAGAGGTAGATCAACATTTTTGAGAGAATAAGTTCATAATAAGAAAAACTTGTTCAACCGTGACTTATCCATCACGGAAGGAGATTGATCGACATTCCTAACAAAGAGTTCATAATGAGAAGAAATTTTAGCTCAAGAAGTAGGGTCACGTCAAAAAATGATACTTTATATCTTTGCTCTGTTTCAGTTCCACAACAACGAGCAAAGAGGGGCAACTGTAATCACTATCTTTCGGCCTCCCTCGGTGTGGTGTAGAGATAATAGAGTTGAGAGAAAAAAGGGATTTCCCCTTTCGATAACAAACAATGATAAAACAAAATGAGAGAGTTAAGGCCATTTTCGGCCTTATGTACCCCCATCTAAACGACGTCGTTCAGGGGTAGAGACGCATACATTTTAGCGTATGAAGCAACCCCAATTTCAGTCATTCGAGTTTTGTAACTTTTCAATTTAGTCACTTAATGTATGCTTGGTTTATTTCAGATTTATGGCTTGAATTTTCATTTCGCTTTCATTCTAGTCATTTATGCATGATTATATATTTTAGGGTAATTATCTATTTTTAATCCTTTAAATTTTATATTTATTACTTTTTAATCCTTAAGGTTGTTATGTGTAAAAGATGAGTATTTTACAGTCTAGATCCTCCTAGTTTTATTAAATGCACGTTCTGGTCATTAGATAGCATGGACTGTAATGAAATAAAATGAACTTGTTGCCATAAGTCCTTATAATTGCACCTTATTTTCAATTTAGTCCATTAATTGTTATTTATTTTATATCCATGGTGGTTAATTTCATAAATACTAATGCATTTCGTATGTTTTTAAATATTTTATTAAAATGATGAAATGTTTTTTAGACTAAATAGTAGTGATCACTAATTTCTATATTTACTCGAATCAATTTTCAAGAATGTGTTTTGTAGAGTGGGCGTGAAAAGTGTAATCTATCGAGGTGGTACAATACATTCAAACGAAAGTGAACTTGAAAATAGTAAAGTATGCTTTTAATAAAAAATTAATAATAACTGTTTTATTTTAATGATGATAGTGTGTTTATCTTTCATGGCATGTTATTTTAATATTTATTTTTAAGGTGAGGTTTTAGATAAATATTTCAAAATAAATTGATGAATCTTAAATAAAAGGATCATATTCTAAATTTCAACTCGAATATGCAAATTCCACTATTACAACAACGTATAAGCGATCAGGTACCAATTTTGGGCGCTGTGGGGGTGCTAAGTCTTCTCCAAGCGTAACTGATTCCCGAACCCTTAAAAATGAATAATTGGTAAACGCAGACATATTTTGTCTTTTTAAATGATTTTTCTTAAAATTATTTTAAAATACGTTTTTTAGGTATTCGACCTTCAATGATTTCTCTCCCAAATTATCAACTATCAACTTAATAAAGGTATGTTTTACTCTAAGTTAGTGATGATATATAGTTTATAGCTCGTTTGTTTAGTAAATTAATTTACAATTTGTAGAATGAAATCATCTAACGTTGATCATGTTTGGATAGATTTGTGTTTTGGAGGGTCATGGGAGAATGTTCATGGTGTTTTGCAATATATGTCTTTACCCATGAATCTTCAACTAAAACCATCATTAAAAAAGTTAACTTATGAAACTCTAATGTTATGTGTTGCAAAGAAATTGAATTAGAGCCTCTAAGTGAATTTAGGTTATCTTATCAGAGAAAAGGTAAAGTTTATTTGTTAACCGACAATAAAGATGTTGAACGATTCATTGCTTACATTAGTGTTTCGCAAGAAGATGATGTTACATTGTATGTTGTTGAACCTAGAAGTAGTGAAGTTGGGTCAGTAGCGGGTAGTAATCAACTAAGTTCTTTAACCCCAGTTTATGGTGCTCACAATGTACAACGTTGTTATCAACCTCAAAATTTAATGGTTCAACCACAATTTCATCACCAAGAAAATTTTGTTTCACCACATTTCCAATACCAAACAGAATATCAAACACAATCTCAAAACCCACAACCTTTTCCTAATCTAAATCCCAATCAACTTTCAACACCAAATTTCGGTTTTCGTATTGACCAGTTAGACGATTATGAGCCAACATAAAAAATTATGAGTACTAGTCAGTATTCGAAATTTGATCTTGGTCAATACCCAGACTTTGATCTTGGTCAATACTCAGATTTTGATGATGTTTCAGAAGAACAAACAGACCCTGCGTGTAATGATTTTGATATTGGTCAATATCCGAATTTTGATGATGAAACAGTCGCTGCCAAGGAAGATGTTGTTGATAATAATGAGGAGGAAGTTACGACTGTGAATGAACATGTTGAACATCTATTATGTAATTCATATAACCCTGAAGAATAAAAAGAAGTAGAAGAAGTACCCTAAGAAAAGAAAAAGAAGAAAATGCCACGGGAGTATAACTGGAATATGCCAGAATTACTTCAGATACCGGAAGAAGAGTTTGTAAAGATAACAGTTGATTGTTACACAAAAGTTATTCGTATAAAAAAAGATGATTGTTTTGATACAAAGGAAGACTTGAAGATAGCTTTGTATACGAAATGTGTGGAAGATGGCTATCAACTAAAAGTTAACAAATCAAGTAAAGATTGTTTCGAAACAAAATGTATGATTGACAAAAACTGTACATGGCGTATGATTGCAAAGAGGATAAATGATTGCGAAATGTTTCAAGTTAGGACTTTTATTGATAAACATACATGTTCAAGAACCCAAGTTTTTCCGCACCATAGATATGCAAACAAAAAGGTGTTGGGTGGTTTTCTGGTTGAGTTAATGTTTTTGAATGACTGGGTATATCGGGGACATGAAATTATGACTGACATGAATGCTCGGTTCAAGATTAGTATCTCATATTCTCAAGCTTGGAGAGCCAAATTTTATGCCTTGGAATTGTTGAGGGGGTCTCCAGAAGCATCGTTTGCCCAACTGCCGGCTTATTGTCACAATTTAAAGCTGAAAAATCATGGGTCGGTAACTCATATCAAAACAGATAGAGATGGACACTTTGAGTTGTTGTTTATCGCCATTTGTGTTGTGGTTAGTAAATCAATATAATTTTGTTAACTTATTTTTGTTAGTTACATGCATTTCACATTTAAATGATTATATTTCTTGTGTATATTATTTTGTAGATTCGTTTGTTTATTACTTGCATGCGCCCAATTATTATAGTTGACGGAGCACATTTGAAAGATCGATACCTTAGAGTAATCTTATTAGCAGTAGCCATGAATGCTAACAATGGGATACTGCCAATGGCTTACGGGGTTGGCAAATCTGAAACCTCTGATTCATGGACATGGTTTATGAGGCATTTTAGAGATTGTATAGGTCCTATTAGCAATCTGACAATCATATCCGATAGGGCAAACTCAATTGACAACGCTGTTAGAACGTGTTTCTCAGATGTTTTTCATGGACTTTGTGGTATTCATTTATAAAAAAATCTAAAATCAAGGTCTGCTGGTATAAAAAATACAAATAGACATACTGGAAGGCTGTAAAAGCTTATCGGGAAGTGGATTTTAATAAACATATAAATTATTTGAGACGTGTTTTGCCTCAATGTGCTCAAACACTAGAAGATGTCGGGTTTGAAAGATGGTTAAGAGTATATCAACTTGGAGTAAGATATGGTTTCATGACGTCTACTAGTGCAGAATCAATCAACGCTCTAAGTTGTCCTTCTCGAAAATTACCCATTACTATGTTAATGAAGTTTTTTCAAGCTTCTATTCAACAGTGGTACTACAAGAAAAGAAACCATACATGTATTATGTCTTTAAATTCGTAACTTATCATATTTATATATTTTACTAAGTATTATTTATTTAAATTTACAGGAACATTGGAACGTCGTGTTATACCATGGAATGAAAAAAAGATAATGAAACGTGTTGTGAAGTCAACGTCATGGAGAGTTGAATCATGTTCAAACACTTTGTTTGAAGTATTGGATAATAACTTAAATGAGCTTGTCGATCTAAATGCAAAGACGTGTAGTTGTATGAAATGGCAAACATCTGTTATCCGTGTGGCCATGTTATAAAAGTTGCTCTTCATCTAAACCAATATGATTCAAGCACATACGCTATGATTGCTACACTACAGAAGTATATTGACAGACTTATGCCAATATTGTCTACCCTATTCCACATCCTTCTGAGTGAGACATATCAGATGACTTACAAACAGTTTTGCCACCAGTCATGTATAGCAGGCTACCTGACCGACCAAAAAATCACGATCGTATACCGTCTAAGGGTGAAGAGAAGAGGATATCGACATGTAGTCGGTGCAATGAAAGTGGTCATACAAGGTTGACCTGTGGAGCACCAGTGCCATCACAATCATCTTTTCCTCTACCAAAATATGAATCCTCATCAAAATCCAAAGCTCATATGGTGTCAAGCAAAAGGAAATCAAAATCGCAATCAAAATCAAAATCCCAATCACAACTGGCTTCACCTGGACTTATTAACTTAGGTGATTTTTAAATGAAAACGTTGTATTATGTGTATTTTATGTGTGAATGCATACATTTTCAGTTAGACATGCGTTAGTAACTTGAGTTTGAACATTGTTATGATTTGTTCAGTTGTTATCACTTATCAGATTGTTGTCTGTTATCTTTTTGAAGGTGTTTTCCTTGAATTCGCAACGCGAATTTGACTTTCGCGTTGCGAAAGTGTACCTTCAACATGTCTTTTTTGCCTTCAACATAATGCAGATTGAAATTTTCTTAAACAACAAATCAACTTTTACAAATCAATTAAACAAGCAAAAAACAATTCTTATTTACACATCTAAAATAAATAAATCAACAGCACACAATTAGCCCCAGACATCAAATTTCACGCAGCTCACTTCAGGAATAACCTGCATAAACCAAGCATTTGCTTCTACACATCTAAAACCAACAAAGAGCAAATTATTGAATTCTAGGTACTTAACCAAACATTTTCAAACCAACAAAGAGTATATATGTTAACAACACTTGCTCAAACTTACCAATAACAAATGGTTGTTTATGCACACTTTCAGCACGCGGATGCAGGTAGAAAACGTATCGAATATATCGCTCTAGCCATAAAATGACGAAACCAAAACCTTACTACACCTCTATCTCTATCTGTGGGAGGTAGAAACTATTTACATCTTGTCGTCAAACGTTCCAAGCACATGCATACAAGAGGACCACAATCCCCTCTGGCTCCCACCGTTTGTTGTGGCACTGTCTCGTCTCTCATCATTGTAACTTTGAACTTTTTTGGCTTATTGTTTCCAGAATTAGTCCAATAATCAATCGCATCCAAGTATTTAGCCAAATGAGCTCTCCATCCCTTACAAATAATATCTTTCAAATCAGACAATGGTATGTAATTCAACATGATGTCATATACTATCGTCTTCAGGGATGGGAGCTGAAGCTCGAAGAGAAGCCAATGGCGACGTTCCATAACAAAGATAAACACCTACAATCATAAATAATAATTCAATTGCGCACATCAAATAAAATTTATGAACACCTTTAAAATATTCAAAAATAAATACTAACCTTATCGACCTCCCACCACGCAGGATAAATCTTAGCTTTTCCATTACCCAACACATATGAAGCATCTCTCTGATCCTTCAAGTGAGCTACGTGAAAAGACGAAGGCATAATAGTCCATCGCGTCTTTTTTATTTTCTTCAATTTCCTTATAATCAGAAGACGTGACACCCATGCATCAATATTATGTGGATAAAAAAAATACATATATTAGTGAATTTAACAAATTTTTAAAAAATAATCAAAATACAATATAAGAAGAATATAAGACTTACTCCCCATTCGAAATAGCCATTCTCTTCAACCCCTAATAAAACACCCCACCAAGACCGATCAAGAAAGAAATGCATATTATCGTCAATTTTGTATATGTCGGCGTAACACCCCTGGCTCCGCTCATGTAGATAAAAATCAACTGCGGTTTTAACCCAAAGGGTATTATCCATAATTGTGTCCGGTAGTGTTCTCTTTTCCTGCTGAGGAATGGTACTGGTCGGTAACTCATACGAAAGCTAACTCTCATCCATCATATCGGGCACGTGGGGGGTTTATCAATATGTCGACATAGTATACCATGTGAATCGGGCTCTTGAACGATGACAGGTGCCTCTTGAACGGTGGGAGGGGCCTCTTGAACGATGAGAGGGGCCTCTTGAACGATAGGAGGGGCCTCTTGAATGATGACAGGTGAATCGGGCTTTTTCTTACGGAGTCTTGGCACTATTGTGGGTAAAAGGAGACGTAATGGCACGTGCACGATGTCTGATGCGTGAACCCCATCGTGTAAGAAAAACCCGACGTAAAGCATCTACCTTATCGGGCCTCTAAAAATAAATTAATACATAAATCAGTAAATAAATAAATAAATAATGTCGAAAAAAGGTTATTTGCATTTTTAGTATAATATGAAACAAACTTACCTCATTGCATAGAGTATAAACCTCATTATGCAACGATGAAACAATCTCACGTAGAGCTGCTACCTCATCACGTAAAGTAGATATCACACCACGTAAAGCACCATTGTCATCGCGTAAAACATGTACCTCACCACGTAAAGACCGTACCTCATCACGCCATGCACCATTATCGTCACATAAAGTACCGACCTCATCACGCAAAACACTAACCTCATCACGTAACTCCCCTAACTCATCCCGTGGAGGTGGAGAACAAGGAGATAAATGTCGTGGCATCTTTGCCGGTTGCCTATCATGAGGTGATGGTGGAGAAGAGGCTCGATAATGTGATAGAATAGGTGATGGCTCTCATTGTGGAGGTGTATAATCGGCTCGATCAGGTGATGACTCTAGGTGTCGAGCTGTAGAATCGACTCGATCATGTGATGACTCTCGAAGGAGGGGGTGCTCATCACCCGTCCCATAAAAAAAAAACTTACTAGCTTGCCACCAATCAGTGGCAAGCTCAACCTCTGTGGGTGTCAGCCTCTGTAATGGATAGTTAGCCTCCTAACAATATAAAAGCTCAAATAAAGTTAAACGTCTACTAGTAATAACTTGTTTACATATGGTAGTATTTCTGTTAACTTACATCATTCATCGTCATATATGGTAGTAAATCTTCCCAATCCAACAGTCGTATCCTCCTCCTAGTAATAGCCCTAGGAATATCATTTGAATTTTTTCTTGCATATATCCGCATGCTAGGAAAAAGCCTCAAATATCCAAATCTACAAACAATATAATACACAAACATTAATAATTTTTAAATAATTAATTATAATTTTGGATAGATTATATAGAAATTCTTACCTTAAAGGCCCGAATAAAGCCTACCAAAGTGTATTTGGAATCATCGCCACGCAAACTACGACGGTCCTCAAAGGCATACGACAACTTTTTCCAGGTAGCTTTCCATAGATATGAACCCCAGGAAAACACGTTCCATGCATTTAGGTCCTCTACCAATAATATTAGGTCCTCAGAAATAGGTTGTCTGGCCTCTTTGCCTAAAAAGTCGGCATTCAAAAGCAATAAAAGGCATACTCGGACAACATCAAGGTCATCCATCTGAGTAAAACCATCTTTAAGAAGTAATCTTTTCAAGTCGTCGACGTGTAAACTGGGCTTCGCCTCTGCCAGCTCAGGAAAAACCTAAGATAACCATGATAGGCGGGCGATATGACTAGTGTACCGACCTACTTCATCGTGTCTGAAACGTAGACCAGTGATTAAGCAAAACTCCTCCCGCCCAAAACAAGTATACGCCGGTGGAAAATGAAATCATATCTCTTCATCACCACGTTGTATCCTCTCAGGTATATCGTTAGTCATGGTCTGAAGAAACAAATGGGTCAACATAGCATCTCCACCTGGATGTTGTACTTTCAACCATGGCCCGGAGTAAGTATCCTCAAACAATTTTCTTTGTACATGTGTAAGTGTCGACGCTATTGTAGTAGCTAGGCTTAATTTATTCCTTAGAGTTAATGAAGACGAAAAACAATAAACATACCAAAAACTACAAATTATACACTATAAACAGACATGATATTAAACAGTGAAAACAAAGGCAAATATGTTTCAAACTAGCACGGTATTCACCCAAGTCATTATTCTATCATAGTTTTTTGGTTGAAGTAATGCAATTCATTCAAGTTTCAATTTGCAGAAGAAGAGTAGTTTCTGAAACTTAAATTCATAACGCGAAAATGAAAATCGCAATGCGAAACTAAAATCACGTTGCGATTTTCGTGTTGTGAATTTCGTTTTCGTGTTGCGAATTTAAGTTTCAAAAACTATTATTCTGCAAATTAAAACTTGAATGAATTGCATTACTTCAACCAAAAGACAAAACAAAGAAAAATACTAACTTCACAGGGTTAAAGACTAAACAGTTTAGCAGTATTGGCAGCAACCGAATGAATTTACTAAGCAATCTAAGTGAAATGGTTAATCTATATATTGAAATTACCAGTAAATTTATCATCAATTTAAATATGAAAAATCTAATAATGATACAAAAATTTAAAAATAAAAATAATTAAAAAAACTAACCCTCGGTGGTTGATTTTCCATTTCTGGACGTGAATGGTTGTGAGGGTGGCTCTGAGAGATGGAGATAGACGGATTTCGCTGGAGATGGGGACGGATTTCGCCGTAGAGAGTGAGAGATGGAGATGAGACTGAGTTGTGATTTTGGGTTTTAGGTTATGAGTTGCAATTATACTGTTTACATTTGTGTTGCGAAATTAATATTGTGTTTCGAATTCGAAAATAAAATTCGCGTTGCGAAAATAAACACGCTTTGCGAATTTGACTTTTGTGTTGCGAATTACAAATTCGTGTTGCGAAATTGGAAATTGTGTTGCGAAATTGGAGTTCGCGTTTCGAATTTGTTGGTCATTTTCGTAAATCCAAAAAAAGTTGATTAAAATCGTATATTATAAGGCATTTTCGGTCACTGAATTTATATTCTCTTTAATATATATTTCAAAATTTATCCATTTAAAAAGCATAGTCAACTTACACAAATTTGTATTGTAAGTCGACTTGAATTAATAAATTGCTTTACCTAACATTTTTTGGAATAGGCTTTGGACGTGCTTATTTTATAATCTGGATTGCACGTCTCAACCGTATGCAAAGAAAACAAATCATATACCATTGATTCAAGCTCACAACCACATCCTAAGACTATTTATACAAAAAAAAAATCAATTAAACTAAGTAGAAGACCTTAAAAAAACATGTAGGGGAGGTTGATTGAGAAGAAACATTACGGGTTGCAGCCTAACAAGTGATCACTTAAAAGCAACCTTCTATTCAATTATATTCATAATAGGGTTTAAGGTTTAGGAACTTGAACGTAGAATCAAGATAATTACTTTTCTCTTGGTTCTCGACCTCTTCATATTTTCGATTTAGAATAAATATTATGACATCAGTGAATCAAAGGGAGTTCAAAAATCTAAGTTAGAGAGGAAAGTTTTAGGTCTTTTATGCATAAATTCACCAAAAAAAAATTAAATGATGTTAACGGGCGAGTGAGAGAAAAGAGAGAAGTTCAAAAGTCGAGCAATCAAAATACTAATATAGATAAACTTGAATGACTAAAAACGTGGTTTACCCATGAAAATACAAAAGATTACTTTGATGTGTATAAATATATATATTTGACTAATGGGAGTAGTCATTTAGACAATTTGACTGAGTGCAGACTTTGCATTCCTACCAACAAATTGATTAATTTTTAATGAATTTGATAGATTGTTTATGAATGCGAATATCTTATATAAAACAAATTATTAATTCGTCAAATGTTAGGTGAATATGCCCATATTCCTAGCATGTTTTTTTTAACATATAATAGTATAGATTGTCCTGATGATTTTATTAACATGGGATGTGATTGTCATATACCGATAGCTTGGGATGAAATTTAAATATTCAAAAGTTTGAGGACCAATTTAGAACATGAGTCATAGTTTGGGAAAGAAATTGAAACGTTAAAAAGTTTGAGTTCTAATTTAAAATAAGATGCATAATTTGAGAATAAAATAAAAGTATTTAAAATTTTATTGATAATTTAAAATGAAGATGTATAATATAATTAATTCAAAAATGCTAATTTTAAAATAGATGAGCAAGGTAGGAAGGAATATGAAAGATCCTATAAATATGTGAACTACAACACAATTGTATGCTCATAACCAACCAGCTCAAGACAATGAAGTTGGCTCACTTTGCTTTGCTTCCATTTGTTTTAGTTGTCCTGATCTCATTGATTGGTTCAACTTTTGCTGATCCTCATGGGGATTTCCTCAATTGTCTTCATCTTCGTTCAGCAAACTCTTCCACCATTTCTAAAGTCATTTACATGCGAAGCGATCCCTCATTTTATTCTGTTTTGAATTCTTACATTCAGAACACCAGGTTCATCACACCAACAACCCCTAAACCCCTTCTCATCGTCACGGCACTGCAAATATCCCATATCCAATCAACAATTTATTGCTCCAAGAAGCATGGGTTGCAGATTAGAATTCTAAGCGGCGGTCATGATTTCGAGGGTCTTTCTTATGTTTCCGAAGTTCCATTCGTCATCCTTGATTTGCTCAACTTCCGAGCAGTTAAGGTTGACGTGGAGAACGAAGTTGCCTGGGTTGAATTCGGTGCAACTCTAGGTGAATTGTAATACGGAATCGCTACTAAAACTAAGACCCTCGCCTTCCCTGCTGGTGTTTGTCTGACGCCAGACAGAATAGTGATTATCCTGTAGGCTGGCTCTGACAGACGATTCACAAGAGAAAATTCGCCCAAAAACCAGAGAAAAAGTCTCTAGGGTTTAATAAGATATTATAAAATCAAAACTGTCAAAAAGCAGTCCACAAGCCGGACTGTTATAGCAAAAAAAGCGTCTTTATTCGAATTTTGCCAAAAATAGCAAAATCCCGAAAATCACTCTAAATTGAAATTCGAAATAAAATAAGCAATCTCCCAAAAATCCGGCCTAAATCGGATTTAAATTGACTTCCTAATTAACAATCGAAATATTGCCATAAATAGTAAAAAATAACTAAATCTAGTGATTCGGAGGGGAAAACGGCAGAATTTGAGGTTGAAAAAAAGGCCACATGGAGCGTAGCTCAATGTGGAGAGCGTGCGCGTTGAAAAGAGCTTTCCGGATTGGGGTCTTATGCGCATTCTGACACCTGTAGCCAAAGTTATGGCCAAAAGACTGAAACATACTCAAAACGACCCCAATGAGGAACATGTCACAATCAATTCCCGTCTTTGCGCTGATCTGCCAACTCATGGTATCTCAGCGCCATCAACGTGCAATCTGACAGCTCAGCATCATCTGTCTCGGATCCCCCTGCATCAGTCACCCCGGGTTGGAAAGAACTCGTCCTCGAGTTCAGAGTAGTGTCATCAGGATCCACAAAACAATGACTCAGGTGCTTCACATTAAAGACATCAGAAGTCTTCAAGTGACAGGGAAGTCGCAACCTGTAAGCATTATCATTGATCTTCTGCACGACCTCACAAGGTCCAATCTTCCGATCCTTAAGCTTATTATACTCACCAACAGGAAAACGATCACGAGTTAATACAACCCAAACAAAATCACCAACATCAAAAAGTACCTGACGACGATGATTGCCGACCCGAGTCTTGTACTTGGTATTGCTCTCATGAATGGTCTGTTTCACCTGCTCATGGATACCCCGAAGATACTTTGCCATCTCATCTGCTTTAGGACTGAAACGTCCTATACGTGGAATAGGGGCTAAGTCCAACACCCCGGATGGGTTCTGACCATAGACAATCTCAAATGGGCTTAAACCTGTGGTTCTGTTTTTTGATCTGTTGTAGGCAAATTCTGCCTGAGGCAATGCCAAATCCCACTGCTTCGGCTTCGTTCCTGCCAAACACCTTAAAAGGTTTCCCAAACTTCGGTTCACCACCTCAGTCTGGCCATCCGTCTGGGGGTGGTAGGCGCTACTGAAATTCAACTGCGTTCCCAGTTTCCCCCACAGGCTCTTCCAGAAATGACTGATGAACTTAGTATCACGATCTGAAGTGATGGATCGAGGAATACCATGTAAACGCACAATCTCCTTGAAATAGAGATGGGCAATCCGGTCAGCATCCATAGTCTTTCTGCAAGCTACAAAATGAGCCATCTTGGAAAACCTGTCAACCACAACAAAGATAGAATCAGAGGCCCTTTGGGTGCGGGGTAAGCCTAGTACAAAATCCATGCTGACATCGAACCAAGGAGCTTCAGGAACAGATAAGGGAGTGTACAATCCCGCATTGGTGAGAACTCCCTTAGACCGCTGGCACACATAACAACGGTCCACATAATGGGCCACATCACTAGTCAACTTGGGCCAATAAAATTCAGAAGAGATAAGGGCCAATGTCTTATCTCGGCCAAAGTGTCCCTCATTATGGAGTTCACTTATAATTTGCTGCCTCAATGAACAATCTGGAATGCACAATTGTAATCCACGAAACAGATACCCATTATGCAAAACAAAATCATGACGGTGACCCTCAGTTACCTCCTGAAATATCCTTCCAAAGGAAGGATCAGCTGCATACATATCTGTGAACATCTCAAATCCTGCAACTTTAGTACTCATGGTGGTGAGAAGTAAGGTACGACGGCTCAGGGCATCTGCGACGCGGTTCAAACTCCATGCTTGGTGCCTCAGCGTAAAAGTGAATTATTGCAAGTATGCTACCCACTTGGCATGACGTCTACTCAGCTTGTGTTGGACATTGATGTACTTCAAGGCCTCATGATCGGTAAACAGAATAAACTCCTTCTGTACTAGGTAGTGACGCCAATGCTTCAGGGACTGAACTATGGCATAGAACTCCAGATCATAAGTGGAATAATTTTTCTTTGATCCCGATAGCTTTTCACTGAAAAAAGCAACCGGATGACCTGCCTGACTCAGAACACCACCAATGCCAACGCCAGATGCATCACAATTTACCTCGAACACTTTGTCAAAATCTGGAAGTGCCAAAACTGGAGCCTCGGTCATCTTCTGCTTGACCAGTTGAAAACTGGCCTCTGCCTCCTCAGACCACTGGAAATCACGCCCCTTGAGGCACTCTGTGATAGGGGCGATCAGAGTACTGAAATTTCTAATGAATCGACGGTAAAAAGACGCCAAGCCATGGAAACTTCGGATGTCATGTAAGGTTCTTGGTCTGGGCCACTCCAAGACTGCATCTATCTTTGACTGATCTGCATGAACACCATCAGTAGACACAACAAAACCAAGAAAAGTCACAGAAGTAGTGAAGAAAGAACACTTCTTTTGATTGACAAACAAGCACTCCGTTTTCAGCATCTCAAAAACAGCACGGAGGTGATCGAAGTGTGAAGTCCATGTCGGACTATAAACGAGGATATCATCGAAGTAAACTACAACAAATTTCCCCATAAAAGGCCGCAAGACCTGATGCATAAATCTCATGAATGTACTGGGCGCATTGGATAACCCAAAAGGCATGACCATCCACTCATACAACCCTTGTGGCGTTTTAAACGCCGTCTTCCACTCATCTCCAGGCCTTATTCTGATTTGGTGGTAACCGCTCTTAAGGTCAATTTTTGAGAAGATCTTAGAACCAGATAGCTGATCCAACATATCATCTAGACGGGGAATTGGAAACCGGTACTTCACTGTAATTCTGTTGATCGCTCGGCTGTCAACACACATACGCCAAGAACCATCTTTCTTTGGCACTAACAGAGCAGGGACTGCACATGGGCTCATACTCTCTCGGATATAGCCCCTCTCCAACAACTCTTCCACCTGTCGCTGCAACTCTTCGGCCTCCTTGGGACTGAGGCGATATGCTGGTCGATTTGGCAAACTTGACCCAGGAACAAGGTCAATTTGATGCTGAATATCCCTCATAGGTGGTAGTCCAGGAGGAAGATCCTCTGGCATAAAGTTAGAGAATTCTGCTAGCAGCCGCTGCACCTCTACTGGTAAATCTGTATCCACGTCTACTGCATTGTTCTCGCAAGGTAGTAAGGCATAGACCATGCCGCCATGCTCAATCTCATCTAAAAACTTGGACATAGAAAGCAGATTAGTATTATGGGTTACTGGGGTAGGAGTAAGTCCTTCCCGTCGGGGTGCCAACACAATCTTTTTTCCCTTGATGCTAAGGGAATATGTATTCTTCCGTCCATCATGAATGACACTGCGATCATACTGCCAAGGTCGACCCAACAATATATGACACGCATCCATAGACACAACATCACACCAGGCATTATCAAAATATTTTCTACCAATTGAAAAAGACACGAGGCATCGCCTATCAACTGTTACCTCACTGTCTTTATTTAGCCATGACAACTTGTATGGCTTAGGATGACGGTCCGTCTTCAACTGTAATTTCTGGACAACCTCCTCGGACACTACATTCTCACAACTGCCGCTGTCAATGATCATTTTGCAGACTTTATCTGCAACTGTGCAAGTCGTGTGGAAAATATTGGTTCTCAACCAATCGTCCCCTGAATCGCCCTTGGGGGTAAGTAGACTCTTGCGAACGACCAGAGTCTCATGACCATCTCCATACAGCACATCATCAGTCTCATCATCGTCATACACGGGTTCGCCAATCTCCTCAGTCTCGTCTTCCACGTTTTCCTCAATCAACAAATTTTTGCCCTTTTGACTAGCAGGCTTCCTGCAATCAGTCGCCCTATGCCCTTGTTCACCACAACGAAAACATCTAATAGTAGGGTTAGAATTACCCTGCGGTGGCTGCTGAGCAGGACGGGACTCTTGAGGGCGAACTGGTCGACTGTTGTGATCGCTCCTGATCACTGGTCTCCTGTTTTGCTGTTTTTCAACAGCAAGTGCACGCTGGTATGCTTCCGAAACACTCCACAATGAATAAAGGCTGAGGACATCTTGCAAGGACTGGCGTAAACCCCCAAATATCGCGCCACCATTTGCTCCTCCGTCTCAGATAAATCGTTCCGGGCGACCAATTGGTAAAACTCCTCCGTGTAATCATCGACTGATCGCGCGCCCTGCCTCAACGCATGAAGTCGCTGAAATAAGGTTTGCGTGTAGCCAAAGGGAAGGAAGTGGCCCTTCATCTTCTTTTTCATCTTCTCCCAATCAGTGATCTTGGCTTTGCCCTGTCTTTCTCGTGAACGTCGTAATTGTTCCCACCACGCAGATGCTCTGCCCTTGAGTTTGATGGCGATCAGTTTCACTTTCACACGATCGGGGACTTCCTTATATTCAAAAATACGCTCCACTTCATTAATCCAATCCACGAATCCCTCGGCCTGTAATGTACCAGAAAACTCAAGGAGATCGACCCGAAAACCGAGGTCTCCATGACGCTCCTCCCGACCACGGTGCTCCCGGAATCCTGCGCCCCGGAATCCTGCGCGATTGTGATATGGGTTTTCGAAAGTGGAATTGGTATCGTGATCAGAGGCCTCACGATCCTCGAAATCCTGTGCCGCCATGCGCTGGGTTAATTCTGCGACTTGCCTCTGCAAATCCGCAATCATCACATCCTGAACGCTGCGATCACGGCGTTGGGCTTCCTCATTCGGAACCTGCTCACGACAACCACGACCACGACCTCCAGCCATTGAAACTGGTGAAATTTCCCAAGAAGATGTTGAAGCTCTGATACCAACTGACGCTAGACAGAATAGTGATTATCCTGTAGGCTAGCTCCGACAGACGATTCACAAGAGAAAATTCGCCCAAAAACCAGAGAAAAAGTCTCTAGGGTTTAATAAGATATTATAAAATCAAAACTGTCAAAAAGCAGTCCACAAGCCGGACTGTTATAGCAAAAAAATCGTCTTTATTCGAATTTTGCCAAAAATAGCAAAATCTCGAAAATCACTCTAAATTTAAATTCGAAATAAAATAAGCAATCTCCCAAAAATCCGGCCTAAATCGGATTTAAATTGACTTCCTAATTAACAATCGAAATATTACCATAAATAGTAAAAAATAACTAAATCTAGTGATTCGGAGGGGAAAACGGCAGAATTTGAGGTTGAAAAAAAGGCCACATGGAGCGTAGCTCAATGTGGAGAGCGTGCGCGTTGAAAAGAGCTTTCTGGATTGGGGTCTTATACGCATTCTGACACCTGTAGCCAAAGTTATGGCCAAAAGATTGAAACATACTCAAAACGACCCCAATGAGGAACATGTCACAATCAATTCCCGCATTTGCGCTGATCTGCCAACTCATGGTATCTCAGCGCCATCAACGTGCAATCTGACAGCTCAGCATCATCTGTCTCGGATCCCCCTGCATCATTGTCACACCGTGGGCGTCGGCGGGCATTTTAGTGGAGGCGGGTATGGTATATTGATGAGAAAATACGGTCTTGCCGCGGATCATGTGATCGATGCTCTGTTAATCGATGTTAATGGAAGAGTTCTCGACAGAAAATCAATGGGGGAAGATTTGTTTTGGGCGATTCGTGGAGGTGGAGGAAATACCTTTGGGATTGTTCTCGCTTGGAAAGTAAAGCTAGTCCAAGTTCCACCTGTTGTTACTGTGTATACAGTGAACAAGATCTTGGAACAAAACGTAACCAAGATTCTTCATCGATGGCAATACGTTGCTCACAAGCTTTCCGATGATTTGTTCACCGACGTTACGATAACGAAGGTGAATTCGACTCAAGCAGGGAAGAGAACAGTTCAGGCTGCCTTCAAAGGATTGTTTCTCGGTGGGGTTGATAAGCTGATTCCATTGGTTCAAGAAAAATTTCCGGAGCTTGGATTAACTAAAAAAGATTGCCTGCAACTGAGCTGGGCTGAATCCGTTCTTTACTTCGGCGGAGTTCCGACACAAAGTCTGGAGATTATGCTTAATAGAACAGCTCTTGCAAGACCGACTTTCAAAGCCAAATCCGACTTCGTGAAGGAACCGATTCCCGAAAGCGGATTGGAGGGATAATGTCGAGGTTTCTTGAGAAAGAAGTCGACGTTGCTCTGATGCTGATGGTGGCTTTTGGTGGGAGAATGGAACAGATTGCAGAAAATGAACATCCATACCCGCATAGAGCAGGCAACTTGTACCAAGCCTCGTACCTTGTGGGATGGACAAACGGAGAAGATGAAGGAAAATACATAAGCTGGATCCGAAGACTACACAGTTACTTGGGAACTTATGCATCGAAATCACCGAGTGAAGCGTATTACAATTACAGGGATCTGGACATCGGAACCAACAACGTTGGGTACACAAGCTACGAACAAGCAAGCATCTGGGGTCGGAAATATTACAAAGACAACTTCAAAAGATTGGCACAAGTGAAGACCATGGTTGATCCAATGAATTTCTTTAGAAATGAACAAAGTGTCCCTCCTCTGTAATCTCCATGGAAGAAGAAAGGTAACGAGGGTTGAAAAGTTAACATCTCTTGGATTGAAAATATGTACTTTGTCGCAAATAAAGAGTTTCTTTGTCGCTTTCCTGTCATGGAGAAATAATGATGTAATGCATGCAAAATTCACAACTTCTAGCTTTGCTTTATGGCAGTGTATCCTTGAATTTTATCACGCTTTTTACCACGCTAAAGCTATTTGATGAATTCTTGTTATAGTTTAATGGCTATAAATTGGACGATTCAACCCTTCGGTTGAAGCATTTGAGACTGAACAATGAAGGTGAAGTTAGAGGTAAAAAAATTCACATAAAATTTGCTGTAAAAATAAAAACATGACGTGTCAAAATATTATTGATAGGGCACAAAGAGAGGCACAGGAAGGGGGCAGAGGATTAGGATTTGTGTTCATTAAAGGCACCTCAATTTAGTGCCTCAACGATAAGTATGACTCCGAGAGACTTTTAACACCCTTTTTGTTGTGACTCTAGCTTGGCCAATGGCTTTAGTCCATCCAAAAAGGTAAGGAATTGTAACATTTATCACGATCGAATATGTTATTAATGCGATAACTCATTTCAAAAGGGTAAATTACATAAATGACCACATAACTATGAGACAGGTCTTGAAATGATCACTATTTTCAAAATTGTGATAAGTATACCACTTATCTATTTAAATGAATTCAAAATGATCACACGACGTTAACATTTAAAGGAAGCGCTTACGTGGCAATTAAAAAGTGGCATAATTAGGGCGTAGGTACTTGTAAAGTTACATATTTGCAGCGCTGGCACCCTGCTTTGGTTTCTTCCATTTTGGTCGCTACTTGTATATGATTTGTTTCCTCAGATTTTCGTTTAATCCAATTTGATCCTGATTTTGTTTTTAATTTGTCTAATGTCTTAATTTGAGCATTAACTTTAAAATCTTTTATTATAATCATGTATTAAATTTGTAGATTAATTCCCATAGATTTTAGAATTAATCAATTTAATCACCAATATTAACTTTAATTCTTAATTTTTAATTAGGTCCTAATTTCAATTTAATATAAAAAAAAAATGTTGTTTAACCGGGTACCCGCATACCCGATACCCAATTTATTATATATTTATTTATTTTTATTTTATATTAAATTTTTATTTATAATTCTCAAATTATTTTACTCTAACATTCTAAATTTCTCATTTCTTAAATTTTGCCACCATAACATTCTAAATTATTAATTACTTAAATTATTTCACATTAACATTCTAAATATTTTTTAAAATATTTATTTTAACTTCAAAACATTTGCAATTTAATAATAATTTTTGTTTTAATTTTTAATAATTTTTTAAACTTTGTGTGGATTATATATTATAGACCTTTAAATTTTAAATTTCGAAATTTTCTTTATATTTTTTTAAAAATAATATAATTCTAGAAAATAAAAAAATTATAAACTAGGTACCCGTGACCCGAAAATAGGAGTACTCAGATGTAATGGGCTGGGACACATGCCGAAATTTTTATACCCGAAAATTTCAGATACTTGGTATTTCAGATACCTGAAAACACGAGTACATGGTTTTGAACACCCCTAGTGGTAGGACTTTGAAGGAGTAAAGAGAGTGACTAAACTATAAAACGTACAAAAGATAAGAACCTAGATGTGAGAAAATATCTCATCTTTCAAGCGAATAAAATATGAATTCAAACATACTTTCACAATCATATTCTTTCTCTCTTATACGTACTTTGATATACATGAGTTCGCGGCTTATGCTGGGGAGTGCTTGTGGTGAAGTTAGATGATTTTTATTAATTATGAAATTATTGTGATGGCAGGAAGATATAATTGACATAATATAGTTAATAAATAATATGATATAATTAATATTTCATATTATTAAAAGTTAATTGAGAATATGATAACACTTAAATCACTAAACTAAATCTAATAGTTTCTTTATAATTGATTTTAGATTTTAATATTTTTAAACTAAATTTGTTGTTTTTATATTTATTTTTTAATGATTATATATAAGAAATCATTAAAAAATAATTTAAGATTCAAATTATAATATTATATTAAAATTAATATAATATATATATATATATTGTAGTTAATATTCAAATTATAATCATAAGATTGTGACATGTGTCACAATTTGATTGGAAAAATAAATTTATTAAATTAAATTGAAAATAGGACCTAATTAAAAAATTAAAGTTAATTTTAATGATCAAATTGATTGATTCTAAAATTTAGGGGATTTAATCTACAAATTTAATACATGGCTAGAATAAAAGATTTTAAAGTTAATACTCAAATTAAGGCACTAGACAAATTAAAAACAAAATCAGGATCAAATTGGATTAAATGAAAATCCAAGGAAATAAATCATATACAAGTAGTAACCAAAATAGAAAAAAACAAAACATGTTGCTAACGCTGTGAATATGTAACTTTACAAGGACTTATACCCTAATATACTAATTTTTTTAACTGTCACGTAAACCCTTCCATTAAATGTTTATGTCATGTGACCGTTTTGAAATTATTTAAATAATTCAATAATATATTTATCATAATTTATAAAAGAGAAAATCGCCTCAGTGACCAAAAAAAAGTTATAATATACGATTTTAACCAACTTTTTTTGGATTTGCCAAAATGACCAACAAAATCGCAACGCGAAATAAAAATCGCAACGCGATCCCCAGAATCGCAAATCAGTTTCCAGAATCGCAAATCAGTTTCCAAAATCGCAACGCGATTCTTGAAAATCGCGATGCGATAGTACAAATTCGCATTGCGATTTTCCAAAATCGCAACGCGAATATGAAAATCGCAACGCGAACACATAAATCGCAACGCGTATCCGTAAATCGCAACGTGTATCCGTAAATCGCAACGCGTATGGGTAAATCGCAATGCGTATCCGTATATCGCAACGCGTATCCGTAAATCGCAACGATAATACATAAAATCGCAACGCGTATCCGTAAATCGCAACGCGATATTTAAAGCGCCATTATAATCGCTACGCGTATTTTATTTTCAAATTACAAAAAGAATATTAAGACAAAATCCCGTAATCGCAACTCATAACCTAAAACCTAAAATCACAACTCAGTCCCATCTCCATCTCTCACTCTCTACGGCGAAGAAATCCGTCCCCATCTCCGAAGATTTCCGTCCCCATCTCCGGCGAAATCCCTCACAACCATTCACGGTCAGAAATCCCTCACAATATTCAGAAATGGAAAATCAACCTCCGAGGGTTAGTTTTTTTAATTATTTTTATTTTGAAATGTTTGCATTATTGTAGGTTTCTCATATTGAAACTGATGATAAGTTTACTGGTCATTTCAATAATAGATTAACCATTTCACTTAGATTTCATTTCGCGTTACGATTCTGTCGTTGCGATTTTCATTTCGCGTTGCTATTCTCTCGTTGCGATTTTCAAGTTAGTATTTGTCTTTGTCTTTGTTCTGTCTTTTGGTTGAAGTAATGCAATCCATTCAAGTTTCAATTTGCAGAAGAGTCGCAACGAGATAAATGAAAATCGCAACGAGAGAATGACTGTCGCAACGAGAGAATCGCAACGCGAAATGGAAATCGCAACGAGAGAATCGCAACGCGAAACCAAAATCGCATTGCGATTTTCATTTCGCGTTGCGATTCTCTCGTTGCGATTTTCATTTCGCGTTGCGATTCTCTCGTTGCGATTGTCATCTCGCGTTGCGATTCTCTCGTTGCGATTTTCATTTCAACCAAAAGACAAAACAGTGTTGCAAATTTTAGTTTCAAGAATAAACTACTACTTTTTATGTTTATTGTTTTTGGTATATCTTCACAGTGTAGTTTTTGGTATATCTAACTTGGTATGTTTATTGTTTTTGTAGAAATTTTTTTCGGCTCAATTGACCTTGAGAAATAAAGTCAGCCTGGCCACTACAATTGCAAAGAAGCTTTCACCTGCTCAAAGACAATTGTTTGAGGAAACCTGCTTCGGGCCATGGCTGAGAGTACAGCATCCGGGTGGAGATGCTAATTTGACCCATTTGTGGCTTCAGACCATGACATCAAATCTACCCGACAGTATACAACGTGGTGAGGAAGAGATATGGTTTCATTTTCCACCAGCGTATACTTGCTTTGGGCGGAAGGAGTTCTGCTTAATCACTGGTCTACGATTCGGACACGATGATGTAGGCCGGTACACTCGTCATATCGCCCGCCCATCATGGTTATCCCGGGTTTTTCCGGATGAGTCAATGGAGAAGCCGAACCTACATATCGACGACCTGAAGAAATTATTTAATAAGAAAGCTGGTTTCACTCGGATGGAAGACGTCGATGTTGTCCGAGTATGCCTTCTACTACTTGTGTATGCCGGCTTTTTAGGCAGAGAGGCCAGACAACCTATTCATCGGGAGCTTTTTCTTCTTCAGGATTATATGAATTACAGAATGGATGTTCAACATGTTCATTCACAGTCGTAACTTCCTCCTCATTATCATCAACATTACATTCTTCGGCAACGGCTGTTTCATCATCAAAATTCGGGTATTGACCAATATCAATATCATTACACGCATGGTCTGTTTCTTCTTCTGAAACATCATCAAAATCCGTGTATTGACCAATATCAAAGTCCGGATATTGACCAAGACCAAATTTCGAATACTGACTAGTACTCACAATTTTTTCTGTTGGCTCATCATCGTCTAACTGGTCAATACGAAAACCGGAATTTGGTGCTGAAAGTTGATTGGGATTTGGATTAGAGAAAGGTTGTGGGTTTTGAGAAAAACTTAGTTGATTACTACCCGCTACTGACCCAACAATACTACTTCTAGGTTCAACAACATACAATGTAACATCATCTTGTGAAACACTAATGTAAGCAATGAATCGTTCAACATCTTCATTGTCGGTTAACAAATAAACTTTACCATTTCTCTGATAAGATAGCCTAAATCCACTTAGGGGCTCTAAATTCAATTTATTTGAAACACGTAGCATTAGAGTTTCATAAGTTAACTTTTGTAAAGACAATTTTAGTTGAAGATTTATGGGTAAAGGCATATATTGTAAAACACCATTAACATTATCCCATGACCCTCCAAAACACAAATCTATCCAAACATGATCAACATTAGATGATTTCATGGTTGTAACTAAACAAACGAGATGCGAAACTAAGACCTGTTGCCGGATGGGGAAGGATGTCGTTGGATATAGGAACGGATGTCGCCGGAGAGAGTGATAGATGGAGATGGAATGAGTTGCGATTTAGGGATTTAGTTTATGATTTCAGTGTTATATACCCAAAATTTCAGTGTTGTGATTTACAGATTCTCGTTGCGATTTACGGATTATCGTTGCGATTTACAGATTCTCGTTGCGATTTACGGATTATCGTTGCGATTTACGGATACGCGTTGCGATTTACGGATTATCGTTGCGATTTACGGATACGCGTTGCGATTTACGGATACGCATTGCGATTTACGGATACGCGTTGCGATTTACGGATACACGTTGCGGTTTACGGATACGCGTTGCGATTTACGGATACGCGTTGCGATATACGGATACGCATTGCGATTTACCCATACGCGTTGCGATTTACGGATACACGTTGCGATTTACGGATACGCGTTGCGATTTATGTGTTCGCGTTGCGATTTTCATATTCGCGTTGCGATTATGGAAAATCGCAATGCGAATTTGTACTATCGCATCGCGATTTTCAAGAATCGCGTTGCGATTCTGGAAACTGATTTGCGATTCTGGGGATCGCGTTGCGATTTTTATTTCGCGTTGCGATTTTGTTGGTCATTTTGGCAAATCCAAAAAAAGTTGGTTAAAATCGTATATTATAACTTTTTTTTGGTCACTGAGGCGATTTTCTCTTTATAAAATGATATCATTTCGCGATTTAACCTAGTTATATAATTATTTATGTGGTTTACCCCCCCTCTCTCTCTCTCTCTCTCTGTAGATATAGTCATTTATATAGTAAATGGTTTGGAACTAGAAACCCTTTGCCTCTCTCCTAATATTATTAAGAAATCATTTTGGTTTGGATAAATTTATCGGAATTTGGAGAATCCTGGGAGAGAAGAGCGGCGGTAACGTCACCGGTGGTGAACACGTATCACTTTCCAGCTACACCTTTGGCACCAAAGAGCCCAAGATGGAGAAGGACACCTCCTTCGCCGATCGCCTTGCTCGCATGAAAGTCAAGTAATTTTATCACCTCCTCCTCCATTATTTCCCTTTTCAATTGCTTCTTTTGTTGGATTTTTAAAAACCCGAAACAAACCTCCAATTACCTCTTCGGTTCCCCCTATTGCCAAGCTAAAGTTGTTGTCTTGATCCCTAAGGTTTTGGAACTAAGGAATTTATAAATCAAAGCGAAATTACTGACAAATATCCTACTTTTATCCATTTCCAAAAGCAAAACCCAAAAGAGAAATTCCCATTGAAGGAATATTTATGACTCTAATGAATTTTCTGGGTGAACACTGACATGTTGAAACTTTACTTATGCCAGCTCAAATTTGTAATTACTTTATGCCAGCGTTGAAGCGATTTTACTGGTATGTTAATATGCTCCTGGTTTGCTACCATGTCATAAAAAATCTCTGTTAGATTTTACATTGTAATGTTTATGTTTAATTATCTTTTATGAAAATTTATGGTAATATTCTTCACTCCTAGATATCTACATACATTAGTTTTGTATTCATGTTTCATTGCTTTTATTTTGCGTTATTGATATGATGCTCCTCCGTTTCCTGTTTTATGTTGATTTGTCCGGTTGTATTTATCTTTTTCATAACATTATACATCTTCATTATGGGATGATGATGCATTTTTCTGTGGACTTGGTGCTTTTATCATTCTTCTGATAGAAAATCGGAAAACCCTTTACATTTTTAAGTTATAAGCGAGTTCGTAACTTTTAACATTATGGCCTCTAGGAGTTTGGAACTACTATGCTTGTAGATGAAAACTTCTAAAGGTTTACTTGGTTCAGTAATTGGTTAAATGATAATTTGCTCCATTAGAAAGATTAAGGACCTTCAAATGTGTTATAAGGCCTCTAGTTCTTACTATTCAATTTTAGTTTTTTTTTTGGTTCCATTTGTAAGGTTGTGTATTAGTCCTTTAGCAAAGAAGGAAACAGCTTGTTCTTGTATATTAGCTTTTCGTTTTTTCTAATTCCGCGTCAGTATCAGAGCTTGGTTCATGCTTAAGCATCAGTCATCAATATAAGTCCTATTGCTCAAATTTTTTTGTCATAGAATGGGAGGTTTTTGTATCATAGAGATCTATATCTTGTGAAGGTGTTTATGTGTGAACACTAGTCAACCTGGCAGAAACTGACAACTATGTTTTACATATGTAAAGGGGAGATTACGCATCAAGAAAAGAGGAATTTCATCCCAATACATGATAGATTCCTTCTTAGAAGCATAAAACTTTTAAATGTTTTTTTATTGACTATGATAATTTCTTTAGGAATGAGCGTTCTTTTTGCACTTTTGCTACTTTAAGATGACATTTTAATGCTTGTTCTTAAATTGCTTATTCTATTTTTCCATGCAGGTCCAAGAACATAATCATCTGCATATTCTTCTTCTGCAAATTGGGAATACGTTCTGCAAACTTCCTGGTGGACGCCTGAAGCCTGGAGAAAATGGTATCATCTTATTCTTTTACTTTTTTCCTTAACATCATACTGTCATCTTCTCTTGATACATCTTTTTTATGTGCTATTGCGGAAACTCTATGTTTGTCGTAACACCTATGCTATTCCTTTTTTGACTTAAAGAGATCGAGGGTGAAACAATTCATTTTAATGCTCAACTTTGTTCCTTGTTATTTGCTGTAGATCAGTGAGGCCGTTGCCATCTGGTGGGGGCCTAATTTCGAGACTATGATGTATCCATATTGCCCTCCCCACATCAAGAAACCCAAGGTATTCGGAAGCTTCATGAGGCTACTTATGAGCTATGTTATCTTCTCTCGATTTCCTTGATTATTAATGTTGCAGGAGTGCAAGAAGCTCTTCCTCGTCCACTTGTCTGAGAAATAGTACTTTGCAGTATCGAAGAATTTGAAGCTTCTTGATGTCCCACTGTTTGAGCTCTGTGATAATGTGCAGGTTAGGAGTATAACCACTCCCCAATCCATATTTTAACTTGATTTATAGTTTAAGTATA
Organism: Hibiscus syriacus; assembly: GCF_006381635.1. Taxonomy (NCBI): domain Eukaryota; kingdom Viridiplantae; phylum Streptophyta; class Magnoliopsida; order Malvales; family Malvaceae; genus Hibiscus; species Hibiscus syriacus. Next base: position 1,913,558 of record NW_024062798.1, on the reverse strand, counting down.
ACCACATTTTAAATGTTTAACAGAGATATGGGCCAGTCATATCAACCATTCCTCAGCAGCTTTCTAGATTCCTGTTCAACATGATCAGTTCATGACTTTGGCACGATCATGCATCTTTCTGCTCGCTTCCCGTGCGTGACAGTATATAACGAGAGCCTTCTGCATCGCCTTTTTGACGGTATATAACGAAAGCCTTCTGCATTACCTTTTTGACGGTATATGATGAGAGCCTTCTGCATCACCCTTTTGTTTTGGTTCGACGAGACCATTATATTGCTTATGTTTCATAAGTTGATCGACTCAAGTACTTTAATTTGGTTACGGCATAACTAATCAGTGTGGGTGGCAGTCTTCCCATTAAGACGGTTTAAGTTAATGGTTTAACATGCTATACTCGTAGGGTTTTACTGGGTTTGATGTGAATATTTTCATGTACAACTGTTTTGCTTTATTTATGCATGTCCTGGAAGATATTAAAATTTGTAAGTTTATCAAAGACAAATGATGAGTGTCTAAAATCTTTAATCTTTGCTTGTTATTTCTTCGATTTTGTCGAATTATTGCTATTCAATTGGTCGTGTTATACTTGTTTTTGTACAAGTCCTTGCTTTCTAGAATTTGTGACAAAACGAGCGAATTCTGTATTTTTTTATTATTTGGTCACGGCTGGAGACATGGGCACGACGCGGTCTGACGTGGCAGTTTTTAGAAGGTCCAGTCAGCGACGGTTTCTAGAAGACTTCGTCAACACGCCTTCTGGAAGATTGACGAGCAGAGTTGTATTAGGAGACTAGTTTAAGTTTGAATTTAAATTTAAAAATTATTATCTTTTGTATTATTTTATTACTTTCTTTGTTTATCCTTTAGTTATTGAGAGGCTATAAATACCCACTTGGGGTAAGCCTAAAAACATCATTCGGAATACATTCTTCTTTTTTCTCTAGTTTTTATAAAAGTTTTCTCTTTTCCTTTTCAAGTTCTTTTTATTTTTCTTTATTTTCAAGTTTTATTTTTATGTTAAGTATGACTTTTGTCATGCTTAGTTAAACTTTTCATAAGCCGAGAGCTGTCGCGATGATTCAATTCCAACGGGAGAATTGAAACGGTCTCTTAATATCTTCAGAATATCTCTTTCAATCTCTGCGTTTATTTTTTCAAAAATCAAAACAGTTTTCAAAATCAAAGATTGACTTTGGTCAAGAGGTTGTTGCGATTAAACGTGTGGGAGGAAGATTCGGCTTATAGAAAGCAATTCGACTTCCTGGGAACACACTTGGCGAGATAGTTTCGCCAAGAGAAAATTGAGATCGAAATTGACGTTTATAGAAACAACAATCCGAGTTGGTCGTCACGAACTTAAACGGTATTTGATCTACGAAAATAGATGTTGTTAGAATTAATTACCGAAGCCGGAATCAAAGATTGCCTTGGGTATTCGGTATACAAGATAGTCACAAGGATAGCCCTTGTAGACAAAGTAACCAACGTGAATCCCGAAGAGAAAATCTTATTCGATGATCTAAAGGAAATTGAATCAAAGCGAAGCTTGAGGCTACTTTTACCGTATTTATTCACAATCTTCATACTCTTATTTTTATTTAAATTGTTTTTATTTATTTTTACCATTTTAATCTCATATTACAAACCCCTTTTTTACTATTTTCGTCTGGTTAGAATCATTCAAATATTAAATTGTGATTTTCTAAGTCCCTGAGGATTCGACCATTATTTCTCTATACTACGTATTTCCTTTATTTATTGATTGAGAATAAGGAATTATTTTGACATAAAAAACGACAGTTGTCAAATTGGCGCCGTTGCCGGGGAACTTCGCCAAAGTTACTGATTTTTGTTTGTTTTTTTATTTATGACCAGGTCTAATCCGGGAGCATTAGTGGAGTACGACCTGGAGATTGAAGCTAAAGCTAGGAGACTCCACGCACAGACACTTCAGGAAAAAAGAAGACAACAAACAAATCTAGAAGAAGAATCGAATTCAGGTTATATAAATCCGATGGCCGATCTTACTATCCGGGAGTTAGCCGCGACACCTACTGAACAAGTGCCTTTGAGCATTGATTTTCCCCAAGGCTAAACTCCGTACCAATTGAAAACCGGCCTTATTCATCTCCTTCCTACATTCCGTAGATTGCCAAACGAGAATCCACACCAACATCTCAAGGAATTTCACATGGTCTGCTCCAGCATGACACCACAAGGAGTAACCGATGACCAAATAAAACTTAGAGCTTTTCCTTTTTCCTTAGCCGACGGCTAAGGAGTGATTATTTTATCTACCTCCTAATTCTGTAACTACATGGGCTCACATGACTCGTCTTTTTCTTGACAGGTTTTTCCCTGCGGCAAAAGTAAGTGAACTACGCAGAAGAATACTTGGAATAAAGCAGCTTGATGGAGAGTCACTCTACGACTACTGGGAGTGGTTTAAGAAGTTATGTTCTAGTTGCCCACAACATGGGTTAACCGAACAAACACTCCTTCAATACTTTTATGAAGGATTATCTCCCCTGGAAATGAAGATGATCGATGCAGCCAGCGGCGGAGCTTTGGTGAATATGACTCCTACTGAGGCTAGAGACTTAATATCGACGATGACCGCAAATTCCCAACAATTTCGCACAAATAATGAACCTTCTCGAAGGGTTTATGAGATAAGTTCATCTTCCTTAGAAAATAAAATAGACAAGTTAACTGAAGTCGTAAACTCTCTTGTTGCAGGAAAGACAGGACAAAACCGATTATGTGGAATATGTGCACTACCTGATCATCCAACAGACGGTTGTCCACTGATTCAAGACGAAGCAACAACTCAAGTCAACGCAGTCGGAAACTTTCCGGGACCTCCCCAAAGAGCTTATAATCCTTATGGTAATACATAGAACCCAGGATGGAGGGATCATTCGAACTTCAGTTATACGCAGAACCCGAGACCGAACCAAGGCTATCAAGCGAGACCTCCACCACCGCAACAACCGCTGAAGTCATCATTAGAATCGATTGTCGAGAGGTTAGCACTATCCCAGGAGAAATTCCAGACTCGAACTGAAGCCCACTTCCAAGAGATGGACAAGCAATTGAGCCAACTGGCTCAAACCGTGGGGAGATTAGAGTCACAAAGGAGGCTATCATCACAAACTGAACCTAATCCAATAAAGAATGTTAGCGCCATCACCCTCCGAAGCGGTACAATTATTGAACAACCAGACCCAAAGGAAGTGAGCGCAAGATCCCGGAAGAAAGAAGAAGATTCGAACTCCCAAAGGGAAGAAGAAGCAGTTGACGTAGGATCCCAGAAAGAGAACGATCAAGAACAAATGGACGATCCGAAGCCATCTCCCTACGACGTGCCACCGCCTTTTCCATCAAGGTTAGTTAAAAAGGATAAAAAAACAGAGGAAAAGGAAATATTAGACGTACTTCGGAAGGTGGAAGTTAACATACCTCTCCTCGAAGTTATCCGGAAAGTTCCAAGGTATTGTCGGTTTCTGAAGGATCTCTGTACAACTAAAAGGAAGCTTACCGGGGTCGAGAAAGTGGATTTAGGCGCGAACGTCTCATCAGTTTTCCAACGAGCGCTTCCACCGAAGTATAAAGACCAAAGTATGTTTTCAATACCTTGTAAAATTGGTGAGGTTAAAATCAAGCGAGCTATGTGCGATCTAGGTGCCTCTATCAATGTAATGCCTCTCTCCGTCTATAATTTAATTTCCACCAAGCCTTTGAAGGAGACGAGAGTTACACTTCAGCTAGCCGACAAATCAATAATTTATCCTGAAGGACTCATAGAAAATGTTCTAGTGGAGGTAGAAAACTTAATTTTCCCTGCTGATTTTTATGTGATTGATATGGAAAATGATCGTAGCAACATTGGTTCTGAAATCCTCCTCGGTCGTCTTTTTCTGAGCACGGCAAATGCAAAAATTGATGTTCGAAGTGGTATTCTTACTATGGAGTTCGACGGTGAGATCTTAAAATTTGATGTTTATAAATCAATGAGATATCCGGATAACGTTCATAGTATTAATTTTGTTGGCATTTTTGAACTTGTTGATGATGAATATAACTTTGTTGATGATTTATGCAATGAATCGAATGATAAAAAAGACAACATAAGGGAGCTGAAAAATATTTCAGTTGTTGATTCAAATTTGATCTCAACTCCTTTAAAAACTAAATATTTACCTTCCTTTTTGCAGGCACCAAAAATTAAGTCGAAATCATCAAGGAGCTGTTTAAAGAAATCATTTTTTTGGTAAAAAAGATGTTTTGACTGCCATTCTTCTGGACAAGATTTTAAAATTGAGAAATATCCGAAGAAATCTTTGTGAGAATTTTCAAATTTCTCATAAGGAATTTCTTAGTTGGAAAAAGCGAATGAAGTGGAAGTGTCTGTCACAGAACCTGTAGTCTAAATCAGGTCGTCGAGCTAACGACGTTAAACAAAAACGCTTCATGGGAGGCAACCCATTGTTTTCAATTTCGTTATATTTTTTATTTTTATCTTTACTTTTTGTTTCATTTTATTTTTATTCATTCAAGCATGTTTAATTTAATTTTTATTTTTATTTTGCATGAACCAAATATTTTTATTCAAACTTAAACGACGAGGATTTGCGAGATTATGATTCGAACACTGCTAATTTCGGAGTCTGTTGAGCAGTAAATAGTCGAACAAAGTAGGAAAAGAGGAGAAGCTCAGCTGTGCGCACCGTTTCATTAACGGCGCACGTTAGCAAAACCCAAGGAAGGCTTGGTGCACGATAGCAAAACCCAAAAATAATTTTTCCACATTTTGTTTCTTTTCTGCCGCCCACCTTCTCTTCTCTCCCCTTTTTACTTTATCGTAGACCCCACCCCTATCCTCATCCATCCACTTTTTCAATTTTCAACACCCATTATCCTAACAAACAAAATACCAATTTGACTCAAATTTAAACACTCACTCCCACGCACGGCAGTGACAAAATAACCCCAATTCAACCAACCTTCTCCTCTTCATCTCCCTCATCCCCGATCGCTCCCCTCCAAAGCGCGAAACCATCGCCTTCCTTTTACTCACCACCGGCGGCATCTACGCCTTGCTAACGTGTTTCATCCCCTCCATCCACGATGGTACGTATGAGGAACCAACAACACGATGATGCCGAAGCTAGCACCAAACACTCCGACTACATCGTTCGACGTTCGCACTCACCGTCTCTCTCTTGTTCGGCGATTTAGCAAATACTTCGGAGGTAAATTTTGATCATATTTCTATTCAATTATTACTCATCAGGTTTATGGTTTTACAGGGGATTTAGATACTGGTTTTCCACCGACAACACCACCTGATAATGTTTCAAGTTCACGGCATCAAACCGGGCAACACACTTCACTGTCCTAGGGCCTCCCACCATGGTCGTGGCCGATAACAAAATCCGGAGAGTACTCTATTCCTTCTTTTGCACTTTAATTTTTCGTTTTGAGCCAAAACGCTTTAAGTGAGGGGGAGTAGAGTGTAAGATTGAATTTCATTTTACTTGTCTTTATGCTTTGAATCTAGTATGTGTTGGTTGAATTGGTCGGAAATTTCATTGATTGTTTTTGTCTTGTTGAAAATTTTCGGAATGCTATGATTGTTTGGGAACACATGATTTTTTATGTTAGGATATTCTTGATAGCGAATAACATGAATTGTGATAAGTTGGTATTTTTGTGATATTCCATGATTTTTTTTGTTGAAATGTGATTAGCTCAATGCATGAAACAATTTGGTGAGATTTGAGCCTTTACGAGCATATCATTTTCGCTCTCATTTTGTTTGATTGAGTGTGTCGAATTTGACATTGGTATTCTAGAACTTGCATGTTAAATACTGTCGAGATTACACATGAGCATGATGCTTAAAGATGATTTGGGCACTTTAGGATTAACCATTCCGTTTCCCCACTAAATAGCATACCTATGCATTTTTCCCCTTAGTTAACCACTTTTGAGCCTTTTTTCTATTTTCTTTTTTTATCATATATATAAACCCCGAGCCTTTTTTATCCCTCTTTTCTATCTTTTTTAGGGTAAGTGAATAATTTTACCATTGTATGCTCCATCGAAAAAAAAGGTTGAATGCGAAAAAAAACAGTTCGAACGAAAAAAAAGAAAAAAAAGGGGACTGTTCGAAAGAAAAAGAAAAAGAAAAAAAAGACATGAAAAAGAAATAGAAAACAAAACAACAAAGTGTGAAAAAGGAAAAAATTCATTTCGAAAAGAAATTTGTTGTTTGATATATCGTCTTTTTATCTTGTTGTGCTTAATGTTTTGATGGAGTTGAGATTATTATTTGTTAGTTCATTGCCTTGAATTTTTAGCCATGTATTTAGCCTTTTCCCCACCTTTACCTAAGCCCCGTTACAACCAATAAAAGACCCTTTGATTTATGCATCTTGTTCTTATTAGTAGTGAAGATTTGATTTACTTGCAGGCTTATGGTAATACCGTGTCAATTCTGACATTGAGCGTTTCTTTACCCCAGACACATTGAGTGATTTGAGTGAATCCTGGTAAGGTGTTGAGTTATGAGCATTGAGATTAATGAATGAATGGATATTACAATTGCACTTGACTTGTTCCAATTGGTGACATTCAATTGATTGATTTCTTGACTTGAATAGTTATTGTGGTCTCTACCTTGCTCCCTTGAATATGAAACTTGACAAAGAACGTTTAATGAAGTTTTTGACTGATTTGGTTAATCATACTTGAGGACAAGCATGAGATAAGTGAGGGGGAATTTGATGGGTGTTTAAAATCGTTAATTTTTGCTCGTTATTTCTTCGATTTTGTCGAATTATTGCTGCTGAATTGGTCGTGTTATACTTGTTTTTGTACAGGTCCTTGCTTTACAAAATTTGTGACAAAACGAGCGAATTCTGTATTTTTTTATTATTTGGTCACGGCTGGAGACATGAGCACGACTCTGGGCACGACGCGGTCTGACATGGCAGTTTCTAGAAGGTCCAGTCAGCGACGGTTTCTAGAAGACTTCGTCCGCACGCCTTCTGGAAGATTGACGAGCAGAGTTGCATTAGGAGACTAGTTTAAGTTTGAATTTAAATTTAAAAACTATTATCTTTTGTATTATTTTATTACTTTCTTTGTTTATCCTTTAGTCATTGAGAGGCTATAAATACCCACTTGAGGTAAGCCTAAAAACATAATTCGGAATACATTCTTCTTTTCTCTCTAGTTTTTATAAAAGTTTTCTCTTTTCCTTTTCCTTTTCAAGTTCTTTTTATTTTTCTTTATTTTCAAGTTTTATTTTTATGTTAAGTATGACTTTTGTCATGCTTAGCTAAACTTTTCATAAGCCGAGAGCTGTCGCGATGATTCAATTCCAACGGGAGAATTGAAACGGTCCCTTAATATCTTCGGAATATCTCTCTCAATCTCTGCGCTTATTTTTCAAAAATCAAAACAATTTTCAAAATCAAAGATTGACTTTGGTCAAGAGGTTGTTGTGATTAAACATGTAGGAGGAAGATTCGGCTTATAGAAAGCAATTAAACTTCCTGGGAACACACTTGGCGAGATAGCTTCTCTAAGAGGAAATTGAGATCGGAATTGACGGTTATAGAAACAACAATCCGAGTTGGTCGCCACGAACTTAAACGGTATTTGATCTACGACAATAGATGTTGTTAGAATCAATTACCGAAGCCAGAATCAAAGATTGCCTTAGATATTCGGTATACAAGATAGTCACAATGATAGCCCTTGTAGACAAAGTAACCGACGTGAATCCCGAAGAGAAAATCTTATTCGATGATCTAAAGGAAATTGAATCAAAGCGAAGCTTGAGGCTACTTTTACCGTATTTATTCATAATCTTCATACTCTTATTTTTATTTAAATTGTTTTTATTTATTTTTATCATTTTAATCTCATATTACAAACCCTTTTTTTTCGCCTGGTTAAAACCATTCAAACATTAAATTGTGATTTTCTAAGTCCCTGAGGATTCGACCCTTATTTTTCTATACTACATATTTCCTTTATTTTTTGATTGAGAATAAGAAATTATTTTGATATTGAAAACGACAGATGTCAACAAATCTAATTAAAATTTACAGGACGTGTGCTCCTTGTTAGTGGCTAAAAGATATTTTGAATAAATATTATATTGTAATCGTCCTAAACTATTCAAAAATAATTTGTGATTTCTCTAGTAAACATATGGATATTTTAGATTATGTTTAATGATTTGAATACGTTATAGCCTTAGTGGATGCTCGAAAATGAGTCAAATGAGAGTTTTAATTTGAATAGGAATTAAGTAATGAACTATTGAATCAAATCACTCTAATTACTATTTTTTTTGTACACAAAAAGTTTAGGTCAACGGTAGCTCTTCAGTCCAGGGCCATGTCATACCCAAGACTTAATTGGAATTTACATAGGACTTGACAGATTAACCACCAAGAGTGACGGTGGTCGGATTCGAACTTGGCCTTACAAGTTCAAATTTCTGATTCTTAACCACTTGTGTCAACACTCATTGGCTCACTCTAATTACTAATAATGATATTTCGAATTAAATTAAAATTTAATATCGAGTTTGGAGTGCGACAAAGGATAAATTGATTTAACTAAAATGACCAAGTTAATTACTTTTTATTATGTTAATGATTAAATAAAAATAATAATCCAGAAACCAAAATAAAAATATGTTAGTAGCTGGATAAGAAATCGTGCAGTTGATAAAAAAATATAACTAATTTTTCATTTCACGTATTAATTGAAATAAAATGTAATCATTAAGGTGATAACTGCATCCTTTTGTAATCATAGAAAATTCTAACCTCTTAAACATATTTTAATGGTAAATTATAATTACATATAATTTGGTAAGTTACGATAATTTAAAAACATATAAAATTAAAAAAAGTTAGAACTCATCGAATTGATTTAGTGATAAAAGAGAATTTTAATCTTTTTAGAGGTTGTAGGTATAAACATCAACGTTTGTAGGATCTGTACGCATTGTTATTAAGAAAACTGTGAAAATATATTTATTGAAATTATATTCAATTCAAAATTAGTAAAATTACAACCAATCTTTCTTTATACTTCTAAAACCTTTCTAGGGTCCGCTATTTAATGTTTCTTCTTTCCCTTAACCTCCATTCTTTTGGCTCTCTCTTTGTTTCTTAGAAGATCATGGTTTGCAAGCCAAAAGCCAAGCACAGGAAAGGCTTATGGTCACCTGAAGAAGACCTAAAGCTCAGAAGCTTTGTCCTTACACATGGCCATGCTTGCTGGAGCACTGTCCCCATTAACGCAGGTCTGTTCATTACTCTTCTTCACTCCTTGTTAAGTAACTTCATCTCTTGATGAACTCGTAAGATATTCTTTTCCAGGTTTGCAGAGGAACGGGAAGAGCTGTAGATTAAGGTGGATAAATTACCTGAGGCCAGGCTTAAAACGAGGAATGCTTACCCCATTAGAGGAGGACACAATCCTCACCCTGCACCATTCCTTAGGAAACAAGTAAGCGTAAGGCTAGTGCAGGGGTTTAAATTGCAGTTGCTGATAGGGACGAAAATGATATGTGTTTTTATTGATCCTAGGTGGTCTCAAATTGATCAAAGTTTGCCCGGAAGAACTGATAATGAGATCAAGAACTATTGGCATTCATATCTGAAGAAGAGAGTCACAAAGGTTGAAGAATTCGAAGTTCCTCGATCCTTCCATCATACCGAGAAATCGTCGGTATGTACTTATCCAGCTATTCCACCGCATTTCGACACCGGTAAAGAGCCTCCGAGAACCTCGCTGCCGAAGCTTTTATTCGCCGAGTGGCTACCGGGAAATAAGCCGGTGGTTTCCTCAGGCGGATTTATTCATGACTCGGGTTCAATCATGGGTACATATTCAGGAACATTTGGTGGCGATCTTCAAGATATACCGAGCAATAGTGATTTCAATATGAACAATGATGTAATGTACATATAAGAGCATCTTTCCATGGCAACTTTCAAGCAAATTACACAAAGGGAAATTTTAATATTTTCTATACAACGTACAGAAAATTATGCAGCAGCATGGGAATTTTGCCACGTGGAAGGAGCAGAACTTTGCCTTACCTTATCTTGAGGTTTGTTAGTGTTCATTGGGATTGTCTCAGGAAAGACGGGTTAATATACGGTTAATATACAGCATTATCGGATACATTAAAATGTATTTAATAAATTCGGTTTAGCGGTACCTATTATGTTGACAACTAATAATGTTTTAGGTAGAAAATATGAAAAACTATTAAAAAATTTGGTAACCGGTAAACTTTGGTTATCGGTAAGTATCTATCCTTTTTATAAAAGTGTCCATACTTTTAACATATCAAGTAAATTTAACCGGTTTTGTCATAATGAATATGGTTTTGTCATATTTTTACCTGTTATATTGTAAATTATCTATCATTTTTATAAAAGTGTCCATACTTATTTCACTGTGAAAATATATTTATTATTATCTTTAGTTAATATTGTTAAATTTAAAATCTAAATAATATTTTATAAAATATCAAAACAATCAAATAATTTTTTGTGTAAATGAAATTATTAAATTAATATTGTAGGTGGAAAACATGAAACACTATTAAAAAAATTGAAACATAAATTACATAACTTTTAAAAAAGTATATATCATTTTTATAAAAGTGTCCATACTTATTTCACTGTTAAAAACATATTTATTATTATATTTGGTTAATATTGTTAAATTTAAATTCTAAATAATATTTTATAAAATATCAAAACAATCAAATAATATTTTGTGTAAATTAAATTATTAAATTAATATTGTAGGTGGAAAACATGAAACACTATTAAATAAATTGAAACATAAATTACATAACTTTAAAAGCAGTTTTAAATCCTATAAAGTGTCGATACTTTTAAAAAATGTATCGATCCAAAACGATATCCCAGGTAAAAATATGATAAAACCGGTAACAAAATGATAAAACCGGTAAATTTAAAAGTGTCGATACTTTATATAAGGATCGACACTTTGTGAATTTAAAAGAGAAGCAATTATAGCGCCTATAATGTGTCGATACTTTAAAAAAATATATCGATCCACAACGATATAACAGGTAAAAATATGATAAAACCGGTATCAAAATGATAAAACCGGTAAAATGATACCGGATATATTGAAAGTGTCGATACTTTCGTAAGTACGTGTAATAAATTATCGACACTTTCAAAGAAATAGGTAATTATCCTTTCGAAAGTATCGACACCTGACATAAAAGTATCGACACTTTTGTATTTGTATTGATTAAATATAAATAACATATCCGATGAAAATATAAAGGCCATAGCTAAATATCCTCTGAAAAAAGATAGAACAGACGAGTTTTTGAAATCGAAGCGTAATTGTTGCTGCATTTCAGAAGGCGTTTCTAAAGCAAAGTTTGTTTGTTTGTTGCTGCAGTCGAATCGAAAAGTATGTTGTCGAAACCCTAATTTTTTATTATTACAGTAATCGCGATAGGGTTTTTTATGTGTTGTTTGGGGTTTTGGAGTAAGGAAGCATTTGGGACCGATTGCAGGTAGAAATAGATATTCAAGGAAAAATATAAATGTCGATACTTTTATTAAATATTATAGGTAGAAAATGATATTATAGGTTGTATAAATGTGCCGACACATTTTGGTGTGGCCATTCAAATTCTTTTGAAGAAAACCGTTTTACCACAAGAGTAGTTATCTATATTTGTATATTGAATAAAGTGTATGTAACAAAATAATTTGATTTGCGTAAACTGATATATGAAGGAAAAATGGAGTCAATGGGTTGGAAAATTGTTGGTGGAGCAGATGACTTTGAAATTGAGGCCGAGACTCGAAAGCAACCAAAGGGTGGATATATGTACTTCTAGTAAGTATCAATGTCTTTTTGTTATTATTGTTGAAATGGTAATTGGATTAAAGTATCGATAAACTTTAAATTGATTACAAATTTTAAATGTTAACAGTATGGTCGAATGCAAAAGGATGAAGGGAGATGGCACACAGAGCGGTTCGGTATGTAAAATGAAATTGACATTGAGTAGTATTAGTATTTAGTGTTAATGTATTGATTAAGAAACGTTTATGTTTAATATTAGGTGAAAAAAGATGTGAGGTCCAAATGGAATCCAATGAGTGATGCTGAAAAGGAACCTTACATCACACAGTCAAGGAATGATAGTAAAGAATACAAAGAACGGAGGAAAGCACATGAAAATAAGGTATTCATTAAACTTGTAAATACGTTGATACAAAATATATAAGAACTATAACATTATATATTGTTAAAAAATGTAGGAAGTGTCGACAAGATGCAACATTAAAAGGGTGAATTTATTAATTAAACACCTTAAGGAGAAGGGTCAGTTGAATGTGCTGGGAGAAATAGGTTTTGGATCGTTGATCGGAGTAAGGGATCGACCTATTCGGAGGGAATTGTGTCGATCTTTGATGGCACAATTTGACGTCAGTCAATGTATGGCTAAGTATGGTGATTATTCATTCCCTCTGGGGGTATCGACTGCTGCAGCCGTATTGGGGGTACAAAACAAAGGCAAAAGTGTTATAGAAGTCTGTAGGAGTAAGAACTGGAAAGCACTTGCCTCCAAATATGGTTTGAATCATAAGGTGACATATGCTGAAGTTGAAGAGGATATCAAAAGTGGATCTTACTGGGGGGATGAGCTGAAGGCCCGAGTTCTATTGTACCTTGTCGGGATATTTCTTTGTCCAACGGGTGATACGTCAACGAACAAGGAATATATGAAGCTCATTTGCGATGAAGGCTTGAAGGGTGAATTCAATTGGGCTGAATATATCCATTCGAGATTGATTGAATCAATAATCACCTTTAAAAAGGGCAGCCAGAGATACCTCAAAGGGTGCATAGCAATCTTAGAGGTAAATGAGTTGAATCACTTTTTGTGTTTTTATATAAAAATATAAATTTTATTATAAATGCAGGTTGCACTGTTCGATTTTTGGTCGGGCTGTGAGGCAGTGCCGGCTTATGAAAGAACCAGAGTGGCACGCATCCGTGCATGGGGGAAGGAAGAGGTGGTTAGAGTGATGGTGAAGTTGAAGTTGGATAGAGGGAAGAAGCAAGAAATGGTAATAAATGTAATTAAATAATATTAAGAATATAATCAATGTCTTAATATTGTAATTTAATTTTGAAGGTTATTGGCAAGGATGTAGAGGAGGCAGAGGAGAAGAAAGGAGGGATGGTTGTATTGGGGGATGACGGTGAGTGGGACGACGGTGAGGGAAAACAGAGTAACTTCGACATTTTGATGTCTGAATTGGCTGATATCAAAAAAATCCAATTTGAAATCATGCAAAGACAATCAAGAGTCGAAGAGAAACTTGATCGAGTCGTAGAGAAACTCGAGAGAGTCGAAGATACACTTGAGAGGCATAAGGGGGTAGTGGAAGGAAAAATAGATAGAGTGGTGAAAGAAGTAGAGGTGTTGAGGGGTGAAGTGGTGAAAGAAGTTGGGGTGTTAAGGGGTGATATTAAGATGGTGACGGGAGAAAATTTGAGGGAGTGGTGAAGGAGGTTGTGGATTTGAGGAGTGAACTTACGGGGGTGAAGGGGTGGTTGATAAATACTCGGATGAAGGAGCTCAATTGAAGGGTGAAATAAAAGAGATGAAGAGCTATGTAGAAAAAAAGTACGATGAACTGAAAAAATATGAAGAAGAAAAGAGGGAGGAGGAAGAAGAAGAGATGGAAGAAATGAGGAGGAAGGAAGTCGATGTCATTTATACACCGGAGAGTGTTATAGCAGCAGTTTTGGATTCAGAATGTCCTGCACCCCAGAAGAAGAAGCAGAAGGTAAGTTTAATAAAAGAATACTTAATTTGATTTTTATTATGTTGTTGTGACAAAAATTTGTATGCAAAATTGTAGGTTGAAAAAGCGGATATTCCAAGCGGAATTGATGACATCGAAGCTGCAATTTGTGATTATTTATGGAATAGCGAGTTAGAATCGGGGTAAGTGAAATATATTGTTTTGTGAGTGATATTTAAATATTTCATGACAACATATTAATCCTAATGATTCATACAGATATTCTGTAATCTCAATGGGAAATCAATTCGCTACTGTATACGACGTTGCAACGTTGAAGCCTACGGAATGGGTTGGCGGTGTGGTAAGTAGAAAGTAGAAAATGTTAAAACTTATTGAATATGTTCTGATTGTGTAATTAATTTTGTTAGGTTATCGATTTGCTCGCCTGGACCATATGCTACGATTCTCAAAAGTCACTCCGGAGGATTGGCTACCTTCCATACCTCTTAGTGGTGAGTTAAATTAATAAATATTGAAAAGTAGTGTTATAGACGGTAAATTAATAATGTTTGTTGCGTAATTACAGCAACAGGCGTTGGATGCCAACAACAAAGAAAGTGTTGAGAGTATTTCTACCTTCTGGGGTGTCATATTGGATAACTATGTGAAATTCACCGACTGTGAGAAGGTAAGACACCATACCAATTGCAAATGATGTTTTCGGATATAGAATGTTGAATTTTGTCAAATTGGGTGTGAAATTTGTTGCAGATCATGATCACAATAAACTACTATAATTCACATTGGTATCTGTTGGTGTTAGATATGGTAGATCATGTTGTAACAATATATGATAGTATGTTTACAACTGAAGCAGCTAAACAGAGAGTGAAGGATGCTAAGAGATTGGTATGTATGTATGTATGAAAGGACATTATGTAAATTATAATGCATAAATTTTTTGGTGTATAACTTCTTCTATTTTAATGCAGATTAAAATATTAGATTCTTATAATAAGAAACGCATTTGGGTTGAGTCCTGTGGATCTCTAGGAAAGTATCCCTTGAAAAATTTCAAATTTGTGGAGCATAAGAAGAATAAGCAATTGAATGGGTATGAGATGTTATCACAAATAGAAAGCTTAATTTATGCAATATTCATCATAATTGACATGTGTGGTTTTCAAATTTTGTAACAGATATGATTGCGGCATGTATGTGATGATGTGGATGGAATCGATCGGTTCTACAGGGGCAACTGGTGATTTTGTAAGTGGATAGAAAAAATCGTTTGTGGTAAAATTGTTAAAAGTCGTAGATTGAATGCTGTAGTTGACAATACTTAACGTTCTGACAATTTGAATATAGGTTGTTGGAGACTGGGATCGATCGAGAATATTAAACGATCTCGTAAGCCACAATCAAAATGAACGAAGACAGGAGATAACAAAAGCTGCAATATTACATAAGAATAACAAAAGGATGCAATGATGTAAATGTAGGGTTAATTTTGTATAAGATTTATAATTTTGTATACGATTTATATTTTTGTATGTGAATATAATTATGAATGAGATGAGAAAAGTTAGCAGTATGTTGTTGTACATGTTTCTTATACACATTAAGGGTCATGTTGATACTTTGAAGTAAAAGGCAAATTTACAATATGGCCAACAGGGTGCACCCATAAAGTGTCGATCCATATATAAAAAAGTGTCAATCCCAAAAACATCGAAAACCAAAAGTATAATGTAATATGTAATTTTTCAATCTAACCGGTACAAGTCTACCGGTTTTATGAGAGAATATGTCTAAATAATGTGTCGACACTAATATAGTTTGTGTCGATATTTTTTTTCCAGAATGAATGGAAAACAGTGTGCACCCATAAAGTGTCGATCCATATATAAAAAGTGTCGATCCCAAAATCATCGAACCCAAAAGTATAATGTAATATGTAATTTTTCAATCTAACCGGTACAATTATACCGGTTTTATGAGAGAATATGTATAAATAATGTGTCGACACTAATATAGTTTGTGTCGATATTTTTTTTCCAGAATGAATGGAAAACAGGGTGCACCCATAAAGTGTCGATCCATATATAAAAAGTGTCGATCCCAAAATCATCGAACCCAAAAGTATAATGTAATATGTAATTTTTCAATCTAACCGGTACAATTATACCAGTTTTATGAGAGAATATGTATAAATAATGTGTCGACACTAATATAGTTTGTGTCGATATTTTTTTCCAGAATGAATGGAAAACAGGGTGCACCCATAAAGTGTCGATCCATATATAAAAAGTGTCGATCCCAAAATCATCGAACCCAAAAGTATAATGTAATATGTAATTTTTCAATCTAACCGGTACAATTATACCGGTTTTATGAGAGAATATGTATAAATAATGTGTCGACACTAATATAGTTTGTGTCGATATTTTTTTCCAGAATGAATGGAAAACAGGGTGCACCCATAAAGTGTCGATCCATATATAAAAGGTGTCGATCCCAAAATCATCGAACCCAAAAGTATAATGTAATATGTAATTTTTCAATCTAACCGGTACAAGTATACCGGTTTTATGAGAGAATATGTATAAATAATGTGTCGACACGTTATAGTTTGTGTCGATACTAATTTAAATATCAAGTGTTTTTCCACCGTTTACGATATATAGTACTCTTAATCGAGAAACCCTAAACATAAAGGCAAGCAGGCAGATCTTCCTCTTTGTTCTACCGTTATCATAAGTGACGATCAGATATTCAGGTAAATTTATCGATATTTTATGGGTTTGATTGATTCCTATATTGGAGTTTTTATCCTGAATGTGTTTGTGTTCCATTGTAATAGGGGTAGCATCCAACCAAAATGGCTCCAAAACGTCAGCGTCAGAAGCGAGGTCTTTCTCAAAGCTCTTCTCAACCCAGTTCTTCTCAACCACCTCCTTCTGTAACAAACGATTCTTCTGAGGAAATCAGGTCCTTCGAAACTCTGAACTTTAGATCCGACATGGAGAAACAAAGATGGCAGGCGAGTTTTAAAGTAAGGAAGATTCGTCCCGAACGTGTCATTGACCTGGGTTTCTTGTTTGATGATAAATATGCATTTAGTTTTAAATCCACATTTACATCTTGGGGTTGGCTTGAATTCCTTGGTGTAGAACCAAGATATTATCCCAACCTAGTTAGAGTCTTCTACAACAATGCTTCCTTACAGCACGAGCCTAATAAGACTAATATAATAGGAATTAATACACATGTCATGGGGAAGAATATATATATATCTCCAGAAACTATTGCGGAGGGTTTAGGTGTAGCGAATACAGGGGATTCAGATGAAAATGGTGTAGATTGGTCTACAATTAAACGGGTTACTAGAAATAGCCCAATTCACCTCGATGTAGAGTCGAGAATGTTTCACAAAATGCTCACATGGTATATCCGGCCTAGTGGGGGAAAACATTCAACGCTTCGAGACAACGATTATTGGTGGATATCAAAGTATAAATCCAAAACGGCTCCAAACATTGCAAAACTCATATTTAATACAATTGTATATATGGTCACAAAGGGAGCAACAATTTCAACTACACTACCATATGGATGTGTCATCACCCATCTGTTGAAGAAGAAGGAAGTTGATTTTTCGCATGACGCCCCTGTTCGATTAACCCGCAAGATTGACATGGTATTTATTAAAAAAGCGGGATATGATTTTGTTGAAAAACTCGGTTGGAAGCGTGTCAAGGAGGTCGGATTAGATCAAGAGAGGGAGGAAATGGACCCCGTTGGCCATGAAGAAGAGCAACCAAGTGGAGACGCAATGATGGAAGAAGCTCCAGTTGCAGAGGATGTCACAATTAAGACCATGATGGAATACATGGTCAATTTTCGGGAGCATATTGATTCCCTTGTGAGTGGAATGCGATCCGATATTTCATCATTGCAACGTGAAGTCTCTATGTTACGTAACGAATTACGTCAACGATATCAAACGAGTTAGGTAATTCATTATCTATGTTTCTTAACATTTACACGTTCTGAACTTTATTTTATTTTCTTTTAACAGATGTGGACAACCAAGCGGTCGCAGAAGATGAAGCTGACGATGAAGATGACGATGATGATGATGATGAAGCTGGCGATGAAGATGATGACGATGATGATGATGATGATGAAGATGATGATCCAAACAAGTATATCGTGTCTGCAACGCCGCCTTCAAGAAAACTTTTAATTTTTGATCTCAATGGTGTCCTTGCCTACATCCCAAGACTGCTGGCAGGTTTTAATTCTATTCTTTTGTATCCATTATTTTAACATATAAGCGTAGAACTTTAATCTCATTTTCTTCATGTTGTAGATGTTGTCCTCAGAAGAGGATTATTTGAATTTATGCAATTTTGTGTCGACAATTTTGTTGTTGCCCTTTGGTCTTCAAAGATGAGGTTAGAACATGTTTGAGGCAATTGAATTACTGTAGTCAAAATCGTTAATATACATTTGAATGTTAACATTCAAACTTGATTACAATCTCAGGCATAACGTCGACCGTGTACTTGAGAAACTACCTGTATTTTCCGAGCATTTTCTATTCGTGTGGGTAAGATGAATGTCATTACAGTTTGCTGACTTTTCGTTGTCTATGATTCCTACATATTTATGTTCGACTGTTTGTGAACAGGATCAAAAAAAATGCAAAACATACGATTCTGTTACCTACTGTAAAGATCTCAATGATGTTTGGAACGCGTGTCCAGATTTTAACGAGCTAAATACACTTTTGGTCGATGATTCAGCGGAAAAAATGATTTATAATCCGGTAAGTTGCATTTATGCAATATGTTTTTCCAGTGTAACAGGTGTTCAGACATTGATTATTTTAACAACTTATGTGTTTATATAGAAATACAATTACATATGTCCACATACCTTTGACGCTGCTTCCCATTTGAACGACAAAGCTCTAGGTATGACACAAATTTATTCATGCTTATGCGAATTTAATTTATTGTTAGTAAAATTGCACCTCATTAGTTTGATAATTGAAATTATTTATGTATGTCCTCAGAAAAAGGCGGAAACATACGAGAGTATTTGGAAAATTTGTTGAAGGCCTCTAATGTTCCGGACTTCGTTAGAAACAACCCTTTTTCATCGGATTAATTTTATTTGTCGGTACATTATTTGAACATTCTTGTGTATTTATATTTTGGTGTGATTATATTGTGTGTATATTTTCATTAATTATTCCATATTTGCTTCTATGTGTACATATACATTTGAGTGTCTATACTTTCTTAATATTATTTTATAAAATATCAAAACAATCAACTAATTTTTTGTGCAAATGAAATTATTAAATTAATATTGTAGGTGGAAAACATGAAACATACTTAAAAAAAAATTGAAACATAAATTACATATCTTTAAAAAAAGTATCGATCCTTTTTATAAAAAGTATGGACACTTTCAACATATTATAATAAAATAGGTAAATTTGCAATGCTATCGGTATAAATATACCGGTTTTATGCGCGAATAGGTCTACAACCTATATCGACACTTTTTAATCTTGTGTCGGTACTTTATGTCCAGATTGGAAGAAAAATGTGTCGATACATTGTTAAAAAGTGTCGACATTTACACATCGGAACCCATAATTATAATGTAATAGATAATTTTGTAATATAACCGGTATAAATATACCGGTTTTATGCGCGAATAGGTCTACAACCTATATCGACACTTTTTAATATTGTGTCGGTACTTTATGTCCATATTGGAAGAAAAATGTGTCGATACGATTTAAAAAAGTGTCGGTAATTTTAAGTAACGCGGTTTTTCTTCCTTCATTCAAAATATTTATATGTTCATACAATAGGAGTCATGTTGATACTTACGATATATTATATGGAGATCGTTGTCATTCCATTCCGTCTTCGAAAAAATCAGTTGATGTAGGCTGTGTGCTTGTACTCAAACTGAGCTTGACTTGAGGACATGTTAGTTTGTTATGCCCCTCACCGTTGCAGTACCCACATCGCCTAATTTTCTTCTCGACCTTGTTCTTCGGCACTTCTTTTCGCTTGCGTTGTTTTCGTTGAGGGTCACGAACATTGTTTACTACAATGCTCTGGTTGACTGAATGATTCAAACCAAATGAGTTTTCTAATTCTTCTATTAGTTTTTTCATCTCATCTCTTGCGGTTTTGAAAGACTCGTCTGTATTTGATGCAGTGTAGCATAACCTACTTGACGTTGAACGTAGAGCAGCGAACCTTGCCATTTGCATCACTTCTGGAGACACATTCAAATCAACATAGCTGGGTGCAGAAGCCTTCGCATCATTAGTCCACCTACTTTGAATCAAAGTCCCGGGCAAATATGTGTAGTCCAATTGCTTCAAAATGTGAAGTTGATGGCGACACAGAAGTCCAACGGTCTCGAATTTTTTGCAGGAGCAAATTAGAGTTTTCGTACGAGAATCAAAACTAATTTCAAATTTCCTATTTTTTTCTGCGTACTTTGACAAAATATAATGTTGACATTCATCTGATAAGGACTTAATCTCTGCCTCAATCCGGTACAATGTCTCCCGTATAAGTTCATCTTGGAACACACGAAAAAGATTCGCGGGTAAAAATCGTAGCGGCATGGCTTTCAAGGTCGACCAGTTTTGTGATCTGGAAGGGCTTCGTATGGGAACTTAAGTAATCCGCTTTCAACTCGTTCATACGCATTCTACTAATTCCATCTTCAATTGCACGAACAACATCTAAATATGTCTTCTTGTGTTTCAGTGCAATAGCTAGTGAAGCATTCATAGACTCGCACCTTTGTGTTGAGCGAATATTGGCAAAGAAATGACCGGTTAGATATGCTTGTGCTCATAAGTGTCGTGTATTTCCCTTCTCAATCACCCATGGATGCTTTTGGACGTTGAATTATGAAACAATCGAACGCCATTGAATATCAAATTCCTTGGTTGTCCACCAGGAAGCCATGCATTTTGAGAATGCTGCTGTAAACTTTGGGTCACCAATGTTAGCTTGTGCATTGCGAGAAAGATGCCAAGAACATAATCTGTGCTTAGCATAAGGGATAATTGATTTGATAGCCCTCTGCATTGCCCTATCCCCATCGGTTACAACGGAAATAGGTGATTTATTCATCATGGCTTCTAAAAAATTCTGTAGCACCCACTCGAAAGATTGAGACGTCTCGTCAGCGATTATGGCAGTGGCAAACACAATTGTGTTATGGTGATGATTGACACCAACAATAGGCATAATTGGTCGACCATACAAATTATCTTTGTACGTTGTGTCGAACGTAATTACATCACCGAAGCATGTGTAATCCGATCTCGATGTAGAATCCGACCAAATAAGATTATACAATGCCCCTGATTCGTCTACCGAGTATGTCATAAAAAACCCGGGATCATCATGTTTCTTATAATCAAAGTAGGCAATAAGCGCATTCACATCCCCATCGACGGTTTCCTTTGCTTTACCTCTTTGAAGTGCATTGTAGAGGTCTTTATGTGTAAATCCAACATTATGATAGCCCCCTGCCTGCTGCGTTAAATAGTTCATTACTTGTGACGTGCCAACACCGACCTCTTTCAATGTTGTTGCCTCATCGATATCAGCCTTACTTACAGCTCTATTAGAACGCATAAATGGCGTCATAGCAGATGTGCACAATGCATGATTATGTTTCTGATCAGACTTACTTATAACCCACTGATCGTTTGTATTTGTTGCTGTAACTACGACTCTAGCCTTACATCCTGTTCTTGTGACTGGCGTATGAGCACGTTGACGATCAACAGTATTGACTTTTGATACTCGAAACCCTTCTTTGGAACAACAAAATTCTTGTGTCTTCACATTCCCTTCCACGTCAAGCCGTGTTGTTCCCTTACGTGCACTAAACCCATGTTCCCGTGCGAATCCCTTGTAAAAGTGCCAAGCTTGATCACGTGAACAGAAGAGCTGACCAACCAATCTGTCAGATTCATCAACATTATGTACTTCATGGCATTCCTCGGTTGGCTTAACATTGTCTACATCAGTATTATCCATGGCAAAAATTTTTTTGTGCAAGTTTAGTGCTCCAGGAGTTGATGGAGATGTAAGCAAAGGTTCATTTTGAACATGTTTCAGTCGTGCTGCTTTCACTATGATGTGGCATTGGTAGTGGTAGTTAAAGGGTGGGTACAACATTAAATTCGCAGTACATATTTAGGTATGTACAATAACTACAAGTATATATTATGTTTCAATTTAGGTATGTACAATAACTACATATTTAGGTATGTTTGTTAACTACATATTTAGGTATATACATCTTTTGAGTGAGTTTTAAGATATTAATTTAGTAATTATAGGCGGCTAATGATTTATTTTTTACGTTACAGTATATATTATTATTAAATTAAAAACAATAAACATATATATTACATATTTATTATTATCTTTGGTTAATGTTGTTAAATTTAAATTCTAAATAATATTTTATAAAATATCAAAACAATCAAATAATTTTTTCTGTAAATGAAATTATTAAATTAATATTGTAGGTGGAAAACATGAAATACTGTTAAAAAAATTGAAACATAAATTACATAACTTTTAAAAAAAGTATCGATCCTTTTTATAAAAAGTATGAACACTTTCAATATAATAGGTAAACATATGATGTAATAGGTAGCGCTTATATAATGTAATATGTATCGTTTATATAATGTAATAGGTAGTGGTTATATTGTAAAGTGTCTATCCTTTTCATAAAAGTGTCCATACTTTTTTCACTGTGGAAAACATTAATTTAATGTTATCTTTTGAGTGAGTTTTAAGATATTAATTTAGTAATTATAGGCGTCTAATGATTTATTTTTTACGTTACGGTATATATTATTATTAAATTAAAAACAATAAACATATATATTACATATTTATTGTTATCTTTGGTTAATGTTGTTAAATTTAAATTCTAAATAATATTTTATAAAATATCATAACAATCAAATAATTTTTTGTGTAATTGAAATTATTAAATTAATATTGTAGGTGGAAAACATGAAACACTGTTAAAAAAATTGAAACATAAATTACATAACTTTTAAAAAAAGTATCGATCCTTTTTATAAAAAGTATGGACACTTTCAATATAATAGGTAAACATATGATGTAATAGGTAGCGCTTATATAATGTAATAGGTATCGTTTATATAATGTAATAGGTAGTGGTTATATTGTAAAGTGTCTATCCTTTTTATAAAAGTGTCCATACTTTTTTCACTGTGGAAAACATTAATTTAAGGTTATCTTTTGAGTGAGTTTTAAGATATTAATTTAGTAATTATAGGCGTCTAATGATTTATTTTTTACGTTACGGTATATATTATTATTAAATTAAAAACAATAAACATATATATTACATATTTATTATTATCTTTGGTTAATGTTGTTAAATTTAAATTCTAAATAATATTTTATAAAATATCAGAACAATCAAATAATTTTTTGTGTAATTGAAATTATTAAATTAATATTGTAGGTGGAAAACATGAAACACTGTTAAAAAAATTGAAACATAAATTACATAACTTTTAAAAAAAGTATCGATCCTTTTTATAAAAAGTATGGACACTTTCAATATAATAGGTAAACATATGATGTAATATGTAGCGCTTATATAATGTAATAGGTATGGTTTATATAATGTAATAGGTAGTGGTTATATTGTAAAGTGTCTATCCTTTTTATAAAAGTGTCCATACTTTTTTCACTGTGGAAAACACTAATTTAAGGTTATCTTTTGAGTGAGTTTTAAGATATTAATTTAGTAATTATAGGTGTCTAATGATTTATTTTTTACGTTACGATATATATTATTATTAAATTAAAAATTCTAAATATTATTTTATAAAATATCAAAACAATCAAATAATTTTTTGTGCAAATGAAATTATTAAATCAAATATTGTATGTATATTTTCATTCAGTTGAGATGGATTATGTATAACAAAACAATCTATCTCGCATGTGAGTACTTTATTCCAACCATGTGACAAGTGTGACAACTCCATCAACTCACAACTCAGCTTTGAACTCAATCAATATTGTCTTTTAGCTTGATGGTTCATAAAGCATGTTACTTGAACAGTATGAATCAATTATGCAATTTTCATGTTCAATTTAACACTGCATTTCAAATTCATTTCATATGTAATTGGAGTTTGAATTTAAATTTCAATTTGAGTTTGAATTTCAATATATATTTCGGCTCCACTATAAATATTAGCCCAAGCCAATATGCATGTTATCATTGGTTATTCCTAATTTCCATTGTTTTTTTCCAACGTTTAAACGCGAGGGAAATCCCGACCATTGTATTTTTTGGTCAACTTTAAAGCGTCAGAAACGTTTCGGGCGTATGATCTGGGTGGTATACAAGAAATGTAACAAATAGCAACTAAAATCATAAGTTGAGTACCACCCAAATCATAAGTCTGAAATACTTCCGATGCTCATCAAAATCCAAAGCTCATATGGTGCCAAGCAAAAGGAAATCAAAATCCAAATCTCATATGATGCCAAGCAAAAGGAAATCAAAATCTACAACTTGAGTTTGAACATTGATATGATATGTTCAGTTGTTATCATGTTGGGATTTTCTCGTTTTTGATTGCTTGGATAGTTGTTTTCTTGCTTCTTCAAGTGTTCTTAAGGTTATCATTTGAGTGAGTTTTAAGATATTAATTTAGTAATTATAGGCGTCTAATGATTTATTTTTTAAGTTACGATATATATTATTATTAAATTAAAAAATCTAAATAATATTTTAAAAAATATCAAAACAATCAAATAATTTTTTGTGTAAATGAAATTATTAAATTAATATTGTAGGTGGAAAACATGAAACACTGTTAAAAAATTGAAACATAAATTACATAAATTTTAAAAAAAGTATCGATCCTTTTTATAAAAGTATGGACACTTTCAATATAATAGGTAAACATATAATGTAATAGGTAGCGCTTATATAATGTAATAGGTATCGTTTATATAATGTAATAGGTAGTGGTTATATTGTAAAGTGTCTATCA
The DNA here is from genome assembly GCF_006381635.1 of Hibiscus syriacus. NCBI lineage: Eukaryota > Viridiplantae > Streptophyta > Magnoliopsida > Malvales > Malvaceae > Hibiscus > Hibiscus syriacus. The sequence continues at coordinate 1,888,556 of NW_024062798.1, read as the reverse complement.
TTTTTATAAAAGTGTCCATACTTTTTTCACTGTGGAAAACATTAATTTAAGGTTATCTTTTGAGTGAGTTTTAAGATATTAATTTAGTAATTATAGGCGTCTAATGATTTATTTTTTACGTTACGATATATATTATTATTAAATTAAAAATTCTAAATAATATTTTATAAAATATCAAAACAATCAAATAATTTTTTGTGCAAATGAAATTATTAAATTAATATTGTAGGTGGAAAACATGAAACACTATTAAAAAAATTGAAACATAAATTACATAACTTTAAAAGAAGTATCGATCTTTTTTATAAAAAGTATGGACACTTTCAATATAATATAATGTAATAGGTAAATTTGCAATGCTCACTGTGGAAAACATTAATTTAAGGTTATCTTTTGAGTGAGTTTTAAGATATTAATTTAGTAATTATAGGCATCTAATGATTTATTTTTTACGTTACGATATATATTATTATTAAATTAAAAATTCTAAATAATATTTTATAAAATATCAAAACAATCAAATAATTTTTTGTGCAAATGAAATTATTAAATTAATATTGTAGGTGGAAAACATGAACCACTATTAAAAAAAATTGAAACATAAATTACATAACTTTAAAAGAAATATCGATCCTTTTTATAAAAAGTATGGACACTTTCAATATAATATAATGTAATAGGTAAATTTGCAATGTTATCGGTATAAATATACCGGTTTACTTATAAAATAGGTAAATATAAGCGCTACCTATTACATTATATAAGCGCTACCTAGTATGTTATTGTACTTTATAATATTTCCGATTAAATAATATAACATAACCGGTCTAAATTTTAACCGGTCACTTGTTTAACCGATCATGCCGTATATTAGCCGTTTTTTAGACGCCACACCGCAAAACTACCCGTGTTCATTAGGCCAAGGAGGCACTGTTTGTCATTGAGAATGAGATCAATTAGCAGTACAATAATTCACCCACAAGTCATTAAAATTTGGTCCTTGAAGTAGTACAAGTATGCAAATGATTGATCATCTATGCAATTTCGGCCAAGGACCTTGGGGTTGATGATGGTTCAGTTTTAGGCACCATTTTGGCCTTTTTGGAGGAATGATCATCTTAGATCTGTTAATGATTGGTTTGATTTATACGATCAGATTTAAATTAGGATATTTTGAATTTGGATTGTTTACTCTGATTATTATTTTATAAACAAATTACTTTTATTTTAGTTATATAAATATTAATATAGAAATATATTTTAATATTTTGAAACTTGTCATTGGATTGTATTTTGATAAAAATTGTAATCCAAAAGGGGAGAGGTCCTAGATTCGGATACATCAAAAGTTGTTTGTACGTTTATTATTAAATGAGTTGAGAGTCTTTCGAATCAATACTATTCTTACCTTGTAATCATCTTCAGATTAATTAAAAAAAAATGTAGGAAAAGAAAAGAAGGCAAATGATATAGTAAATAACATAAATTGTCTTTGAAGTTTGACTAAATTCCTCTTTTTCCTACTAATGTTTTGAAAATAACAATTTTGTCAATGATATTATTGATTTGTAAAAAATCTTTCACTATATTAATAATCATTACTGGAGTAACATAATGATAATGTGGCACATTAAACCGATTGGCATAGTACTAGTTGGCCACGCAAAATAATAATTTTGATCGACATTTAACTCTCCTCTATGAATAAAACTCATAATCCATAAAGAAATATGAACTCTTTTTTAAAATCAAATCCCCTTTTATAATTTTGGAGGAGACCTCCAACTTCATCTCTTCCTCCCAATATCTCGCAACCATCGATGTTCCACCATCCTAATGCCTTTGTAGGTCTTCAGTGCCCCCCATAAACAAATTCCATAAGTAATTAGATATTTAAGGGAAAAGAAGAAGTTAAATGAAAATTTAGTTTATAAAATAGGATTTGATTTTAAAATAGGTAAATTAGAGTTTTTTTAAAAGAGATTGGGGTCCTATATCACATGCACCTATATCACTATAGAATGCTCATATAACTTAAATCCCTATTCTTCACTTAAAATATCATCTCTTTTATTTACTCTCTTATTTGATCTTTTAACTGCAATCGTTTGTAAATCATTTTCCCCACCAATTCCTTAACTACTTTATACTCTAATCAATATTTTACCTTCAAAATATCTTCTTCAAAATATACATATTGTAAATATATTAAATTCTTTCATCCCATCACTTACACTGTGTAAAACTCTTTTAGTTTCACATCTTTTTAGGACCATTGGATTGAGAAAAATTAAAGGATGAGATTAACTCTTGTTTTTTTTTTCTAGTGAAACTCGAAAACCACGACTCGAATTTCTTAAACTCAACTCGACTTTTAAAAAATAAGTTAAATTCAAGTAAAAAAATGCGACTTATCAAATCGAATAATTCAATAATTTTTTACTCGACTTAATTGAATGCTCACCCTTATCAAAAAGCTTTTCAGTGTAAAATGTTCCCAATGCTCTTTGTCCCTGGCGATGCCCCCACACATTTGGAATCTACATAGCATCAAATGTAACACATTCACAAGGCTCACTATTATCATTCGAAGATGTTATATACTACTACTACCGTAATTCTATCGATTGAAATTCTCCGTTCGAATTAAAAAGAATATAAAACTCATAGCGGTCATAACCCAAATGTTAACATCTGAAGAACTTAAAAACTTGGAATAGAGCTTGCATGATAAATCTTATAAAGAATCTCCTTGCAGGAGAGGGGTCGTTATGGGTTGCTTGGATCAAAACATATGTTTTAAAGGATAAGGACTTCTGGCACATAGAAGGAGGTCCTAATTTTAGCTGGAGCTTCAACATAATTCTTAAATTACGAACATAAGCATTAACTGTCCTTTCGAGTGGAACCCTTAATATAAGGAATATATGCTAGGAGATTATGCTGAACGGGGATAAAGTTCCTTGGCATCTCTTAATTTGGTTCCCACTTCATATTCCTAAACATAGTATAATAGCATGGATGGCTCTTTTAGACAGACTCCCTACTTGTAATCGACTTCAACGTATGGGGATTACCACTACTGTGAATTGTGTTCTTTGCAATGAAGCAATGGAAACCCAGACTCATTTGTTCTTTGAATGCCCCTTTGCTTCTATTTTATGGGAGGCTATATTGCTTCTAAACGGGTTAAAGAAATCCATCTTATCTTGGGAGGACATGATAGCTTGGGCATGCAACACTTGGAAAGGCAAGTCTCTTATTTCTACAATTTTAAAGCTTGCATGGTGCGCTCAAATCTATGTTTTGTGGGAGGAACATTATCGAAGAATTTTCCAAGGATGCTCAAGATTTGCTGAAGAACGTGTTATTTGTATCAAAGACTTCGTAGGTATCAAACTAAGGGAAAAAAATATAAATAGGCTTGATAGTGTTAATACTTTTCTTTGTCATTCTTGGGGTATAGCTTAAACCGATCTTTGTTTTGTAAGTAGGGTGTACATAAGGTTTTTGTGATCGGTGATTGTTTTTGTAGCAGATTCTGTTTATTTGGATAATAAAAATGATTTATCCAAAAAAAAAATGTTAACATAAGCACATATAAAAGCTAAAACCATAAAAAAAAGCTGTATTACAAGTATAAAACATAAATAATGTACTTAATTTATAATCTTGACGAGTCAACATTATTCCATCAAACTTGTTTTTTACAAATTCAATAAGTGATTTCTTCCAAATGGTATAACACTATATCTATATACACACACAGACTAATGAACAATGGCTGTTGCTTTCACTACATTAAACCAAACCAAATACATCTGAAATTAACAAATGGCATCCTAGAATCAGAAACTACGAAAGACTTCATCTTCTAAACCAGAGATTTTGAAAAAACAAATACCCTTAAAAACAACCGAGGACCTTCTTCGGAGTAGTTCCGGTGGCACGGTACTTGGCGGCCATCTCCTCCGCCTTGAGAAGTTCTTCGCCACGCTTGGCTTCAACGACTGCCTTCTTCTCTTCTGCTTCCTTGTGGATCAAGACTACTCTGTTTTTCATTTTCTCGACATATTCGGCTCTCTGTTTCTCTATTTTTTCCTGCAAAACGTTTATCATACGTCTTTATCTGCTCCGAATTACATTTCAAACTCTTTTCTTTATCAAAACAATACCTCAATGCTTTTCAGCTCAGCTTCCAGAGCAGCTTTCTTGCTATTCTCCCATGCATCGATTGAAGAAAGCTTTTTGTAGGCTCTGCTCAAACAGTTTGAATCAACTCAAAAGTTCATTCACAAAACCAAAACTAGTTTAAAAAGTATGGTTTCTAAGAAGAAGAAAAACCCAGGTGAACAAAGTTGATACTTGTTCTCAGCTTTGGTTTTTTCACTCTCTTCCCAAGCTTTGACCAGTGAAATTCGCTTCTCTGTCTCGACTCTAGCAAGCACAGCTTCTGGGGAAATTTTCCATTAATTAAATGATTAACAAGACTCTCGAGAAACGTAAGATATTGAGAAATTACCTCGATTCACACTACTCTCCGTGCTTTTCTCCTCGATTGGTTCCGCCGCCTCTGCTAAAAACCAAAATTTAAATTAATAGGAAACGATGACGACATTAGGGGGGGAACAAAAAGGTATATACTTTCGAGTGCGGCGGATTCTGTTGACTCAGCAGGCTTTTCTATTTCTTCAGTGGGAGGAAGTGGGATTACCGATTTTTCCTCGGCGACGTCTTTAGAGGCTTCAGTCGGTTCGGAAGCGGGCAATTGCGTCGGCGGCGGCGGCTCCGAGGGGGTCACGGTGTCGACCTTCTTGGGTTCTTCTTCCTCGGCCATTTGTTATTGTTTTTGCTAACAAGAACGGAAAACAGAGCAAGACGAAACGGAAAGACAAGGAGGAATTAAAGAGGAAGCAGAAGGATGATAGATCAATGTTGCTTGTTTGATTGAGAGAGATGATTATCTGTTATGTTTCTTGTTTGAATAAATATTACAAATCACTTCAAAGATCATATCACTCTTTATTATTAATTTTTTTTAATTTTCAATTTACAAACTTTTAATGTTTACTAAATAATTTCGATTATCCTTGTAACTTGTTAAACTTAATTTTCTTTCAATATTTTTGTATCATTTTTTTTTAATTTTTGTTTAATCAATGGTGATATTAATCTTAATGTTGGTTGCCGATTGCAAATGACTGTTAATTTTTTTATATTATGTCTTTTATATTTTTTGTTTGAGTCTTTTTAATTTAGAATAAGATTTTATGTCCTTTTGACATTATTTTTTCTCTCCTCATAATTTTTTATACGTTTTTCTCCACGCACCTTTGCGGTCATTTTAGTTTTCACACAAAATTTATCACACCATTTATTTTCTGATTGGTTTGTCAGTGATCATATATAATCAGATCCCCTCTTTTAGTAAAAATGTTGTTTGTCGATGTAATCAGATTGTGTAGCGAAGCAGCCTGTCGGATTATTTGGTTCGCTCTCTACTCATTTATTGCTTAGTCAAGTGCATTCGACAGAGACAATGAGTTCTTACGAATGTTATTGGATTTTGATGTTGGTCGTCATTTTTATTTGAAGGTTTTTTTTGGATAATTCAATTAATTTTATTACCCAAAGAATTAAGAACTGCTACAAAAAATAACCGATCACAAAGTCGTATGTACACTATACTTACAAGAAAAAAGATCGGTTAATCAATACCCCAAGAATTACATAGGAAAATATTAATACTATCAGACATATTAATATTTACCCCCCTCAGTTTGATAGAAACATAATTTTTGATGCAAGCAAAAAGTTCTTCGACAGTCCTTGTACTTCTTCGAAAAATTCGTCTATTTCGTTCCTCCCATATTACATAGATTTGGGCACACCAAGCAATCTTAAAAAGGTTTTATTTTTCTTCGAAACTTTAGTTTTAATTTTTTTCTTTTATATTAGTATTTTGATGACTATCGTCTCTAAATTTATCTCTATATTTTGATGCGTTATAATTTTAATTCATTCAATTATTAATAAAATTCAATTGACATTGTTTAAAAAAACAAATAACATATTACATCACCTCATGCTATTAAAAAAAAAAAAAAACATGTGCAATGATCATTTGGTTGTATTTTATTACTTTTATTCGGTTAACCAATGAAACAAGGAAGAGAAATAAATTTGGATTAGGGTTATTGAAGGGTTAGGTAAGACTCCTTGGCTTGGCTTTGCAGTAAAGATTTTACCAATATATTTGCATTGAAAAGGAAAATAACAAAGTCTTCTTGATTGGATCGTCATCTCTAATTCATACCATATTTACGTATTAATTATAATTTATGATCTCTATTAATAACAGTATCTTTTGTTGTTGAGCAAAATTAATAGATGATTTAGGTTTAATACGGACACGTGAGGGCAAGTATAGCAGTTCGATAAACGTGGGGATAGGGTTTAGGTTTTGATGCGTGAGTCTTATACTGGAGATTTTCTACGTACACAAAGACTCGAATATGATACATTGATTAAGCGGTTTTGATTTTTATAAAACTTTTTGACATTGAATTTAGTATTCACAAAATCAACGCACACCTGAGTTCAATCTTATGACATCAATTCCTAAAAGAAGTTTTAATTCATTTGATTTTCAGCAAACTTCATGATTCATAGTTTAGAATTTAAGAGCACAATTTCGGATTATCAATCAATTCATGAGTTCAGCAAAATTATCCTTATTTATTTAAGATTATTAAAGAAACCTTATAAGTATTTTAAAAAAAAAATCAATTACAAATTCTCAAAATAATATGTACAAAATCTTATAAAATTATTACAAGAATCCTCTTTGCGTAGGCATAAACAAATCTTTCACTTGAATCTTATTTCCCATCACGTTGTTGATGAACGTGTTTCTCGAAAGTGTATGAGTCTACATCGCATGTCACACACCGATATGTATCGGTATAAATTTATAAATAGTCATTAAACTATGATAAAATGATCTTTTTGGTCATTCAACTTTTAAAAAATTATAAATGAATATTAAATTTTAGATTTCGTTAAAAAGGAGTATTGACACTTGATTGTCGTTAAGAGCTAATGTGGCATATTAAATAAATAAAAAAAATCTCATTTGCTCCATCAATTGTGACTAAAATTTTATTTTTGATATTTTTCAATAATTCCAGAAAAATAGTAAAATATTTTTTATATATATGGATTTTCAATTTTTTTTTAAAATTTAAATATAATTTTAAAATTATATTTAAAACTACTAAAAAAGTTAAAGAATTGAATCACATTGTTTAATAAAAATGATTTAATTTTATAACCAAAGTTATTGGAAATTATAAATTATAAATTTTCAAATGTAACCACAATTAAATAAAAAAAATAATTATAATTTTTTTTGTGAATTAATAAATTCATATTTTTAAAAAATAATTATAATTTTATGAATTAAAAGATTAATTATAAATTTATAATTTTTAAAAAATACTTTTATAATTTAAAAAATGAATCATGAATATATATATATATAATTTATTTTTTAGAATTATTATTTCAAAATATTGAAAAATATCAAAATAAAATTTAGTTTATAACTGAGGGTTGAATTAGATTTTTTTATTTATTAATTTAACATGTTAAGTTATCATTTTATTGATAATTAAAGATGCGATAATCATTTTGTAATACAATTGAGGGATTGATTGAATGAGATATTATGTAACTTTTAAAGTTTGATATTTGAAAAGGGTATTTCAGTATAGTTTAATGGCCATTTAAAAATTTTACCTTTAAAATTAATGGTACATTTCCGTACAGGACATGTGTTGTAGAATTTTTCCTCGAAAGTACTATGTCGATGCTTAGATGCAAGAAAGCAAGAGAAGTTTGTAAATATAATAATATCATAGAGCCTACATTTTGCTCAGTCCAACTCCTTTGGTCCAATCCAAAAAAGCTCGGGTTAACCCAAACCTAAGGATTGACCCAGAGCACCTAAACCATATATTTTCCACCAAATTCGTTTCATCCTCTTAAACGCAAATTAGGTGTCCGTTTAAGCTAAAAAACATTTCAATTTTTTGATATTTGGTCTCTATCGCTGGTCGTTGAACTGTTGTTCTCACTCCTCTTCTCAATTCTCAGCTTTTGCCTTGTTTTTATTGTATTTTTGCTTTGCTCTGCTATGAGAAACTCCAACATCTCATCAATGGGATTTTGATTTGATATTTCAATGTTTTGTTTATAGATATTGGCTTGACTTGTGTCTATTTGCTAAGACTGCTGTTCAATGCCAAAAATTAACTTCAAGTCCCCTTATTTTGCGAGGGATTTAGTAGGTGGAAGTGATGTTTGTAAAGGGTGTTTCTCGATGACAAGAAACAATGACACTGGAGGCTTCGGTTAAGATAGACAATGACGTGGGAGTTGGATGGAGGGGTGGGATTGTAATTTGGGATTATGGTTTAAGAATAAAATTTAAGAAATTTTGTTTTATTTTAAATATTACACGTCATAATTAAAATATTAATAAAAATATATATATATCATTATTATATATTAATAAAAAAATCACGTCATCCAGTTGTTAAAGAGAAAACGGTTGAGTGATCAAAAAAATTCAATCTACAAAGTTCGATGAGCAAATTGGAAAAATTAGAAGTTCAGAGAGTAAAATAAGAGAGAAAATAAAGTTTAGTGAGGAATTGTGTAATTTACCCAACGTTTATTTTACTTAAAAAGTGGAAATTTTATTTTATGTTATCTATTTATTTATTAATAAAATATCAAATATTAACTCTTTATTTAAAATTATATCTACGATAAAAATTTACCATCAGGATAGATCAAAATCAATTATTACATTAATAGAACATTAGATAAGTAATTAAACTCAAGCTACCAAACCAGAACAAATTGCCACTTAACATTATTGATTACATTTTGATGCCTAGAAATCCAAACACACAATTACATCCGTATTCATCAAATACACAGATACAACAACATCAAACCATATAGCTGAATAGCTAAACTCAGCTTCTGGAGGAGCCTTGGATGAAACTGTAAATATAACCAAGGCTCCATACAATATTGTGACAATAGCAGTGAAGTTTACAAGGAAGGCTTCTGCACCATATTTATCAAGGCCTGAGTTCTCCAGGAACCCGAGCGTGGCGTTGGTGATGGTCAAGACGAACACAAACAACCCCACCAGTACGTGCCAAGGAAGCGATTCTCGTCTTAATCCGGCCGATCATCCGGGGTAGAAGAATACGAGAAGGCCATATATCCACTGCAAAGATTACAGTTCAATTGCCATAAAGGGAATTGAATGATGAGCAGAGTAGTTTATGAAATACCTGGATGCCATAAAGGGAAATGATTCCAATCCCAAGCCAAGAATGCAAGCCGTAGAGATTGGGAATTGAACTCTCATTGTGATTCTTGAATGCCGTGTAGATTCCAATAATTCCCAGGGTTAGTGCAATTGCATGAAGCACAAGATGGATTATTTTCTTTACTTCCTTCCGCAGAGCCAAGGATTTGTAGCTCATAATGGCTGCATTTTTTTTCCTCATTTTTGCATGAAGCAAAAGATGCATTACTTTCTTAAATATAGGTGTGTTGGATCATATACCTTGACCTCCTGTGATAATTAAGCCAATCAACATCAGTACAGGATGGATCTGCAGAAAGACTAAATGGTTAAGGGACTTATGAGAAAATGGACCTTAAATTGAGTTTCACGTGCCAAGTTGTAGCATATTATACTTCTTAAAGTTGGTGAAATTAACTGGGTATGTATGTATGTAGAGAAGAGTAGGCAGATCATTTTCACGAGAAGCACATGGGTAGGTTAAACAAATTGAATATGCAGAATTTTAGCCCCCATAACAAACTCTTCCAAAACCAAAGCCTATTGCTAAAGGTTTCAACTTTACAGCTTTGAGATGAAAATTTACCATGGAGTTGGCTACATTTTGGTTTACATGAATTAAAAAGTATCAAACTTTGCAGGCTGGAATTTGATCATTCAAGATAATTGCAGCAGATATGGGGCCAACTCAATTTATGATTGAGAGAAGAACCAATTCCATACGATTATACAAACGATAAAAAGGGGGAAGATCGATCGAGCCCAGAAAAAGCCATAAAAGCCAACTCCTTTAGTTTAGATTCTATGAATAATAGTGTTAATGGCTGATAGATCATTGAGCTTTGACTGATATGAAAACTGGGAATGAATGAATAAGATCACCCAAAGTTCACAAACAAAATCCTGTCATCCAAGAAACCCAGAAAGCAGACAAAATTCTACCGAAAGCCATGATCGAGTTCATAAGAACACATCAACAGTAAAAAAGTTCGTTCTTTTTATAGATTCCCATGAGAGGAATGAGAGAGAGGGGAAAGACTTACGTTGAAGATGAGGTTTTTGTTGGAAGATTCCCAGGCTAATCCACCTCTTGAGGCACAAACGCCAAATGTGATGGTTTGACTTGTATCGCCATGTTCCTTCCCCTTGGTTTTCTTCTCCTGCCGCTTTAAAGATGGAATAGAGATTTGGATGAAATCATATTTAAGATAAAAAAAAATATAAGGGTAAAATATACAAATGGCTCAAACAAAAAAAAGCCTAAAAGATGATATATATAGAAAAAAGTAAATGGGTAATTGCATCTTAAAGGCTCGTAACTTTGCCGTGTTTTTATGTTTTGGTCCATATATGGACCAAAATTGATATTAATCCAATTTGTTATGCATGTTTTAATTATATGGTAAATTCACTATTTTAGTCCTTCAAACATAGCAGTGTTTTTACATTTTGGTCACTAGACCTTTCGTTTTTAATTTATTTTAATTTTATTACTCAGTTTTGTTTCATTTCAATTTAGTCCCTGTTAGTTTTTGATTTAGCTACTGTATTTTAATTTTTGCATTTTGATCCTTGTTTATTTTTATTTAGTAACTATCTTTTGTTTTCTTGCATTTTAATCAACATAATTAGATTTATTTACAATTATGTCCCAGTATTTATTTTATTTTATATATTTTTGGTTGTTTTTACTATTTTTATTATTTGTTATTTTAATTATTTTTAAGTTTATTTTGTTTCATAATTTCAATTTTCTAGACTTAGTTTTTAAATTACATTAATATTTGAATCAGATTAGAAATTAAATAAACACTTTATTTTAATTAGGGAGCAATTTAATTCGAGTTTTCACACTAAAAATGTCCGATTACTCGAGTTAATTGTTCAATTTCTTAATTTATTAATTTTCGAATAATTTTAATGTAGTAACTTGCTTTTAATAATTATTATGGCTTAAATTTATAGGTTAATCCTTTAATCTTTAAGATTTATAGATTTGGATCCTTAAGTTTTAAGATTTTATATTTAGATCTCATAATTGTAGTTCTTTTATTTTAATCCTTAGACCATTTAGTCCCCAAGCTTAATTAGAACTTAAACCTTTACATAATCAAATAGGATTAATATTAGAGCTTACATTTTTAGATTTGCATCCCTAGATTCCTTAATTTTCATAATTTGACACCATAAACTAGAAAAAGTCTTTAATTTACTTGTAGCTTAATTAGGATTAAATAAAATTTTGATTACATTTTATTTTTAAACCTAATGCAATGTTCACTTATTACGAAATTAATGGTATATCTCCTGCAATTATGCTCAGGGAGTGATTATTGGTGATTCTCCAAATAGGTCGACATCATTTTCAAAACCGCATTATGTTTTCTAAAAACGAGGCAATATTCGGTTATTAGACACAATAGTTGATCTATCGCATTTACGCTCGAGGGTGAATGTTATCGGTCTCGATAAACGAATATTCTTTTCAACTTTGCATCCATAATGATTTTCAAATTAAATAAAGATCAAACTCAAAATTTCCGATTTTAAATATAGGGTAACCAACTGGGTATCAATTTTTGGGCGCTTGTAGGGGTGTTAATCCTTCCCCACACGTAACCGACTTCCGAACCTGATTTATGGATTTTTCGTAGACCCCAAAACTCGATATTTTATTAAAATAAAATATTTTATTAAAATCTCCCGATTTTCACGGTATTCTAATCTCACCTTAAATGATTGGTGGCGACTCCTCACATTTCGAAATATTTTCAAAAAGAAAATCCCCGAATCGGTATCAGTTTTTCCCCTCTGGGAGAAAACCGTTTCGACATTCTTGATATACATAATGTTTGAATTTGAAATTTCAAAAAAATAATAAGTCTTATAATTGCGAATTACGGGTTGAATTCTGCAGGTGGTGGTCTATTCAATGGAATTATAGCTCGAAGATAAACGATTTGTTTTCTTTCTGTTTTGAAAGTGTTTGGAGTGACATCATTAGATCGGCATGGTTAATTGTTATAGCTACTGCTCTTTGGAGCATCTGGCTTGCCAGAAATGACAGGGTCTTCAACTCTAAATCTTTATCAGCGAGGATGTGCTCTTCTATACTAAAATGCGAGCTTTTATATGGATTAAGGCAGTTAATGACGGCTTGTTGGCAGTAGAAGAACGGGTGCTTTGCTACAGACTTATTTGCAATCCTTCATAGTGAGATTAGAGGAATGGAGACTTAAGCGGAGAGACATTGAGGAGTGGATGAGCCATCTCTAACTACTCGAAGAATTAAAACATCGTGTCAGACGTTTTGTTTGGTATAAATGGATTGCAACTCATGGTTTGCTACCGACAACCCTTGTACTTTTTGCTATAGCAGACACAGCATATAATGAGATGATGAATGGTGAACGAAACCATTCTCTCTTTAATTTTATTTAAAGTTACAACAAACAAATAATAGATTGCTCATGATGTTACACCAACTTGTTTCCGATGTTCTCTTTATATGTATAATTAAAATTTTGCAGATGGAGTAAACCAGTAACTGATAATAAGGTTAGTTGGATGTTCAATATTTTTAGTTATATAATGTAATATTACTGTTTCCCATTAAGCACAGCTTTTGTTCTATGAATTGTAGAATTATATAATATAAATTTATCCTGCAGTGGGGAATATGGCTATTTTCCCGGTATATCACCGGTGATCGGTATTATTCCCGATCTAACACCCTTAGCAGGAAAGCGCGCCCCCTGTCCTGCGATATACGGTGATCTGGCGCCATGTGGGTATAGCGCCCCCCCTGATTTACGCTATACGCCACGCCGTACCAAAATTATATTTAACGCGGTCCCTGATCCGCACTATATCTTTTATCTGAATAATTACATATAGCGCGGTGCAGGTACCGCGCCTTATATGCTTATAAATACACTCCTCCGGCTCACATCTCCTTTCATTTCTCATCTCTTATAAATTAATACAACAATTCCGTCAACGAGTAATAATTCTCGCAATCTTCTCAAATTTGATTTAGAAGTTCGTGCGATTTTTTGTTATAAGGTAATTTTGTTATAATTTTTTAATTATACTTATTGTTTATTATCATTATTTGAAAAAAAATATTATACTAATTATTTTCAATTAATTTTATGTTTGTAAAATTGAAAAGCGAGAGCATACGTCGAAATAGTTTTGCGGTGTAGGTAATAATATAAAATTATATTATTTAAATTATTTACGTTGATGTGTAAAAAATTTATTGTGTTATATTTCCGTTCATATATAATTTATTTAATCAGGTTTGTTTAAGTTATTTTTTTTGCAGATATAATATTGTCGCACTTTTAAACTCAAAGAATGGCACGACTTTAAGCTATTGTTTATTATGATGGTGAAATTCGAGAAGATGAAATCGGCGTTGTTTTCGTATCAAATAAGCGTGTTAAAATATCATTCAAGAGAAACATAACTCTTGAGGAGCTAATAACGAAGATTTCGAGGAAGATTCATGTTGGAAGTAACAGAAGAATGTCGTCGTTGCAGTACAGATTTCCAACATCATTGTTGCTATTAACTTATACAGCGTTCGAACTTTCGAACAATGATGATGTTCAAATGATGGTTGAAGCTCAAAGTAATTATTCAGACGCCGCTATTGAGATGTATGCATATTTTGTTCAAGTGCGTGCTGTTCGGGGTCAATCTTTAAGCTCACACTATGGGCTGGCTGAACAAGTTGATAAAGTTGACAGCCCGACAACAATAATGTGTAATGATTTTAATGCCATAATGAGGAGACATTCATTCGCAACTCCTTACGATATGTACCGAGGTGGGTCCATGAACAATCCGTATGGCAACACCGCGTCTAGTTCAAGGGGAAGGCATTCATCTGCAAATTTCTTTGACCATATTGAGATGCCATCGACGCAACCATCTGTGCAGTTTCCATTTGACACGATGGCTTCAAGCTCCAGGGAGAGGCATTCGACTGCGAGCTTTTTCGATCTCAATGTCGATATGCATTCCAGTTCAAGGGGAAGACGTGCAAGTAGTAGGTTCTTCGACCTAAATGTGGAGAGCATGGAGGAACCATCATCTCCACCAGAAGAACCGCTTCGTGAGCCTGGTGCGGATGGTGCTGAGACTGGACTATTCATTCACCCAGAATCACCGCAATTCAACTCCGATGATGATGAAGTTCCAGGAAATGTGGCACAAACTGACCCTTCTGCACACATGTATGAAGCTGATTATGGTGCAATGTACGGGCCATAATTTGCGGATATGCCTCATCCCGGTGACTATGGATATTACTCATCAATAAATAATGGTGAGTTATCTTTAGGCATGGAGTTTTCAAGCAAAGAAGAAGTGATGGTGGCTATCAAAAATTACAATATCCGTAATTCTGTTCAGTCCAGAGTCAACCGATCGACGACCGAAAAATATGTATGCTATTGTGCACGACGCGAAAACGAATGGAATTGGATGGTTCGCATATCGAAAATGAAGAGGAAAAACAACATATGAGAACTAACAGTATACAACGGTCCTCACACATGTTGTGCTAGAGGGGTCAACCAAGATCATCCGAACTTGGACTCTGAAGTGATATGCCAAGCCATCATGCCCATGGTAAAAGCAAGCTCTCATATAGCTGTTGCAGTGTTGATTTCAGCTATACAATCGCAGTATGGGTACACCGTCTCCTATAAAAAAACTTGGTTGGCAAAACAAAATGCCATTGTCAAACTTCATGGCGAATGAGATGCATCTTACAACGAACTTCCAGGTTGTTTTAGGCTGGTACGGACGTTGAATCCTGGGACAATTGTGGACTTCGAAACCTCCTATGCATACCATAATGATCGAGTTCTTCGCGATCGATGCCAATTCTACCGAGTTTTTTGAAGTTACCCACAATGCGTTAATGCTGCCAAATACTGCAAGCCTGTGGTCCAGATCGACGGGACTTTCTTGTATGGAAAATACAAGCAAGTTTTATTATTGGCAGTTGTCCAAGATGGCAATCGCAACATTCTTCCAGTTGCTTTTGCTCTTGTCGAAGGAGAAGATACAAATTCTTGGGCTTTTTTTCTCCGAAATTTACGTGCACATGTTATCACGAGGGAAAAAAATTTGTGTCATTTCAGATCGTGGAGCTAGGATCAAAGCAACAATGGAGTCTTTGAATCCAATGTGGCAACCACCCTTTGTCCAACATAGGTATTGTCTCCGACACATTGCTGCGAACTATCATGGAAGGTACAAGAAGAATGATGAGCGTCAATTAATTGTGCGCATGGGTAAGTGAAAGCAAGTTAGTAAGTTATACATTTTTTGATCATTTTAATTTTGCAAAGAAAGCAAGTTAGTAAGTTATGCATTTTTTGATCAGGTTACAAACTACTTCCTCGAACATTTGAATCAATGCTTCAAGATTTGTGGGCGAAGAACGAGGAAGGATACGATTACATCAGCCTCATCGATAAAGAAATGTGGACGAACGCATATGATGGTGGATATCGATATGGACACATGACGACCAACTTGGCTGAGGCAATCAATTCAACCTTAAAGGATGCACATCACTTACCTGTAGCGGCTTTGGTAAAAACTACATATTTTCGTTTGGGGGCACTTTTTGCGAAGCTCGGGGGACAAGCTCAAATCTGGATGCAAGGCGGTCATGTCTATCACCCTAGATTAGTTGCAGATCTACAGAAAAAAATTGTTGCATCAAATGGAATGTCTGTAACAAGCTTCTCTAGAAGGCATGAAATGTTTCGTGTCATAGAGTTGCCCCGACCTCTTCAAGGGATTGAAGCTGTGTCGTTAAGAGTAAATCTAAGGGACAGAGCGTGCGACTGCGGGTTTTTTCAAGCTCTGAAGTATCCATGCTCTCATGTGATAGCAGCTTGCTCGCATACACGTCAAGACTATAACCATTTTGTGGATCCCGTATACCTACTATCTGAAGTTTTTAAGGTATACGAATTTGAGTTTCCCCCATAGGTAATGACAAAGACCCTAATGAGGTTCAAGATTGGCTTCCGATTATACCAAATCTGAGTTAATTAAGGGAGTGTGGTCATCCAAAATCCAATCAAATTCATTGCGATATGGATATTCAAGAAAGATCTAGACAAGACAGAAGATGTGGCCATTGTAGAAACCCAGAACACACTAGAAAAACATGTCCACCTCTGTTGTCATCAAGTAACAATTGATGAGGAAATAATGTATTTGTTTATCAAATAATAATTCTTGTATTTTAATTTGCATTCACTTCAAGTTAATGTCAGTCGATAATCGCTGATGAAGATTAAAAAAACGATCACAATTATTAAATTTTATCAAACTAATAACAATTTGATATTTAAATACAACAAACTTACAATAAGAATTAAATGGTAAATGATAACCAAATTACAATAACTGATATTAAATGGTAATAAACAAAATTAACTAAAATATATTAAAAAAAAAGTCCAACAAATTTAACAAAATAAAGTAAGTATTAAATGAGAAATAATAAAAAATTACAATTAAACAAAATAAAGTAAATACAAATATAATAAAAAAATCTATCGATGCCTGCGTCGCGAATGTGTTCCGCATGGCGGTGGCTGTCGGTCTCGAGGAGGATTTCTTCGTATCACTGGTTCTAACTCCTCGCTGTCATCATCATCGTTATCGTCGTCGTCACCATCTTCATCGTCGTCGTCGTCGTCTTAAGTAGGTACATCAGGTTGATGAGGAGCTGATGACGATGAAGAACCTCCATAGAATAAGGACCCTGGAGATGTATGACTGACTATCCCACCAGTATGCGAAAACTGGGAAAACCCATACATCGCTGAGTGTGAAAACTGTACAGGAGGTGTCTGTGCTGCGGCCATGGGTGATGAGGATGAACCCGACAAATATCTAGCATATGAACCCCAAGTTAGATCTGAAAACATAGACCCATAATAGCCTCCAGGAGGGGTCATCTGTGATGGTGGCGGTGGCGGGGTCATAAAACCAGGTGAAGGCGGCGGCGGCGGCATCTGGTAATGGAAAGGCGATGGCGACATCATATATGGCTCCGACATCATATATGGCTGTGGTGGCTGCTGGGAAGGTCCTGCTGGTGCAGCTGAGGATGAACCGGAAGCACCTGCTCTCCGTCCACGAGTCGAGGGACGATGGTGCTGTGTCGGTGAACGTCTCTGTCGACGTCGTGGAAAGGTCTGCCCTCGTGCATCATCTGGAAGTAGAAACAGTTTCCCGTTACTGTTGAACCACTCATAATAATCCTCAGCATATATCAAGAAGTCAGTAAAAATGGGCTCTCTACGTGGAAGGCGCCGATGTCGATCCTCCCACAACACGACCCATTCATGATGCCTCACCAGCCAATCTGTATCTGTCTTGCCGCGTCTATCTAAGCTATGCAACTCGTCTATATTGCGAGGTGCTTCCGTAATTGGTTGAAAACAAGCAAACTGCCGGAGCACGCGGTCAGTGGAGTGCCACTCGACGGTCGCATAACAGATCAGAGGGACCATCGCCATCTCAACTTAGGTGGGATCACCGCCCTCACATCATCAGTAGAATATGGAACCCATTCAAACTAAAACAAATAATATATAATTTTTATCAAAATAATAATTTAATTATATAACTATAATCTAAAATCGATTTTTAAACATTAAAATTCATACATGTGTGCCAGCCTTCTGATCGATTAGCACCCTAATATTTTCTAAATCATCAGGTAGCTCCTGATGATTTTTCCTATCAGTTGACCACCTATTCAAGGAAAAAAATTTGTTATACGCTATATAAAATTATTAATATACAAAATCAGTTTTATAATTACCTCAGAAGTAGTGGAAATACGAATGGGTTCTTCACAACGGGACATAAAAAGGGCAATCGATACCATGCCCAAGACTGCAGCAGCATGAGACATCCGCCGATAGCATTACGCCTGTAGTCAGTGGCTCCACACATCTCCCTGTACAGCAAAGCCAAAACTGTCAAGCCCCAACTGAATGATCCGGCGAGACGAAAGTCGCTAAGATGTCGCAACCACATGCAGTGAACTAGGTTGCTCGATTTGTCCGGCATCAGCAACCCTCCTATCAGCTGCAGTATGCATGCCTGTGCATACATCTTAACCTCATCCTCAAAGGCTTCTACGCTCAACTCCCGAAAATTGGCATATAACCAATTTAACGGTATCCTACCTCCGATAAATTTTTCCGGGACACGTCCTAGACTATCCCGACACAAAGTAGTCCAAGAACCGGAAGCTATCCCCGATATCACATCTCCATCCACCGGAAGCCCCAGGTGCATAGAAACATCCTCAAGAGTGATCGTGCACTCTCCGCACGGAAGATGGAATGTGTGGGTCTCCGGCCTCCACTGCTCTACTAAGGCAAAAATCAGGTCTGGCTCTATCTTACAGTGACCCTGATATCTACCTATGTAACTGAATCCAGCCTCTACTAAATATGGCAAGACACGGTTGAGTATCACTAACTTAAGATTCCTAATAAAAGGATCTAATACACAGTCCTTCTCCTAAAAATAAATAATTACAAAAATTAATTCTTACTCTAATAATCATGCATTAAATAAATCAACTAATTATTACTAATAATTTAAATTAAATTAAAACATTAAAATGTTACCGTATCAGCAAAGTGTCGAGATATTTAATTCTTAATCTAATAATCATGCATTAAATAAATCAACTAATTATTACTAATAATTTAAATTAAATTAAAACGTTAAAATGTTACCGTATCAACAAAGTGTCGAGATATTTAATTATTAATCTAATAATCATGCATTAAATAAATCAACTAAATATTACTAATAATTTAAATTAAATTAAAACATTAAAATGTTACCGTATCAGCAAAGTGTAGAGATATATGATTTCCATCCGAGCGAAGTAGACTGCATTCCATTATATATCTGCAAAAGAATTATATTAGTAAAATATTAAATAAAGTAAAAACATAATAGTAAAAATATTATAAAATATACCTTAAAAAGAGAGTATTTGAGAGAAATTTACAGAATTTGAGAGAATTTGGTGTGATAAAAGTAATTGAGGATGGGGGTATTTATAGGGAGGATGGGGACGTGAAGGGTTGGTAATTAGGGGTATAGCGCGCCCCCTGCACCGCGCTATACCCCACGTGTCAGATATCCAAGTATAGTGCGGATCAGGGGGCGCGCTATACCCACGTGGCGCCAAATCAGCATATAACGCGGTGCAGAGGGCGCGCTTTTCTGCTAAGGGTGTTAGATCGAAAAATATAATCTGATCGGTGTTAGATTGATAATAATACCGATCACCGGTGATATACCAGGAAAATAGCCGGGGAATATGGAGCTGAGACTGCGAAATTTGCAATGCAATACCTAGCTTACATTGGAGGCAGGGCGGATGCACTAATCACTAAGTTTCGTAGGAGTCAAGTACATTTCTTATTTAAAAAATGATTAAATTTAATTTAATATATTTAAAAAAAATTAGCATACATATTATTATTATTTTTTAAATTTAGGCAGGAAATTAGCATACAAATTTTTAAATTTTTAGATCCTCACATCATCCACTTATTGGAGGTGGAAATGTTGAGATAATCTGCCGACTCCTCCTGACAAGTTGTTTACTTGAAGCATTTGGGAATGCAAAGACATCTAGGAATAACAATACTAGCAGATTTGTGAGTTCTTTCTCTTATTTATTTTAAAATTGTTCTCTACCGAAGGTGTATATATATATATATATATATATATATATATATATATATATATATATATATATATGTATATCATGGCTGAAAGAATCTTTGATGAACTTAGTGAATGAGTTTCTGCTTTTGCTTATGCATTTTATATCGAGATGCCAAAATTACAAAAACAAGAGGAACCCGACTTTTCTTCAGAGCTTGATGATGATGGATCCAATTGCACACATTGGCTGAGCTTCTCCACTTGGGGTCAGACCTTCAAATTTAGGAATCTGGAATCCCAAAGGATTGAAACCTTGGTATTTGGACCATTGAAGAGCTTAGCTTAGTCCTGGAAATCTTACTAAATGAGAGGTTTCATCATACAAACTAACTATATCCCTGAAGCTTTGAAAAACAAATAAACTCGATTTATTGAATTTAACCTCACAATGAAGTTTAGTAGGCAGAGCCGGCTATTATAGGGAGCAGGGTGACCAATTGCTAAGGACGTCTAATTTTTTCAATCTGACTTTCTACCTTTATAATTGAAGTCTTTAATTCTTTAATTCTCACTTTTTACTTTTATATTTGAGGTCTCTAATTTTTTTAATCCCACTTTTCACCTTCATATTTGAAGCTTCTAATTTTTTAATCTCACTTTACACATTTATAATTGAGGCCCCTGATTTTTCAATATCACTTTTTACCTTTATAATTGAGACCCCTAATTTTTTTAATCTCACTTTCTATCTTTATGATTGAAACCCCTATTTTTTTATTCTCACTTTTTACTTTTATAATTGACGCCTCTAATTTTTTCAATCTAACTTTGAATTTTTATAATTTAAGCTCCTAATTTAATCATTTTCTAAGATTTATTAATATAATATTAAACTAATTTTCAAAGTAACAAAGTATACTTTTGTTCTATAATAGTCTATTTTTAGTTCCGCTCAGGCCCCAAAAATGTTTGAGATGTCTTTGTCAGTAGGTAAGCCATGTAAGATGGTTTCTTCATCAACACCACGAGTTGCAAACCATTTATATTGAACAAAACGTTCAACACGATTTTTTAATTCTTTGGGTAGTTAGTGATGGCTCACCCAGTCCTCAATGTCTCTCCGCTTAAGTCTCCATTCCTTGGGTACTTAGCGATGGCTCATCCACTCCTCAATGTCTCTCCGCTTAAGTCTCCGTTCCTCTAATCTCACTATGAAGGATTACAAATAAGTTTGTTGTTCTTCAAATTGACCCCTTTAGAAATTAGGGTTTATAAATTAAAATCCTCATTCAAATTGAATTTTTATTGTTTCGGTCAAATAGTCAGCCAATTTTGGTTCGACGTGGTTAAACGACACCAGGTAAGCCAAGTGAACATGCCACATCAGCCTTATGTGACTGGTGTAATGGCAATTAACGATCAAGTGACCGATCTATTATAAAACGATAACGTTAATGACAATTTTGTAACCTTTGAAACTTCAATGGGAAAAATAAAAACTTACTCAAACTTCAGTGACCATTTGTGTAGTTATCCTTAAAAAATTATTTTTATTAAAATATATTAAATTGAAATTTTTTTAAATACAATGATTTTTTTTATTTCTAACTTATTGAATTGGTTCAACTCCGTAAAAACATAAAAATATTATTGGAATAATAATCATAAAAAGAGTGCCCAACTGGTGACAACAGGTAAAGGACAAAAGAAATCTCAGAGGGAGGTAAAAAGTTCTAAACACAGGGCCCAACCGGGTTCGAACCGGTGACCTCTTGATCTGCAGTCAAATGCTCTACCACTGAGCTATGGACCCCATTAGATCTGCAAATCCGCATAATATTTATAGAACTTATTTATTAAGAGAAAAACAACAGCTGAACTTATCCAACCTAATTGCATTCGATAGGCCAAATGACAAGTAGAAGTAGTGATAGAAATCTATGGTTTAAAAAAATCATCTCATCTTCATCCTCTATAAATGAGATTATCAACAAAATTATTGGCACAAAATATGGTAGTGATCAAGGGGAACGTTGTTCTCCCTAGAGATGTTGGGTTTGAGTAATTGTATATGCAAGGTACCTATACATTGTCAATAATAAAAAAAAATTTAAACAAATATTATTTTATAGTCACTCCAGACTAATCGAAAAAAGAAGAAAAAATTATCGTTTACCTGTGTAACAATCCATGACACATTACATGTTTACATAACTAATTATTAAACCACTTTTTAGGTATTTATAATTATGTCATTCATCAAATTATAAATTTAACTTACGATATATACACTTTATTTTTCGTAACACTGTAATACCTACAACACATGACATAATTGATTACTTCATTTTGTTCCATACTTTATAATAGTATTATATATTATACATATGTATCCACACTTACGAATTTTGATTCAACAATTACATCACCATGTACTTTCTTTTAACTAAGGGTATAAATGAGACGAGACAAATCGTAAGTTATCCGGGTTCAACTCGGTCAAAGTTCAGTCAACACTCGAATAGAATGGACTCGGCTCGAGTTCTTAACGAGCCGAAACAAGCTACTTGATTCTCAACTCAAAAAGCTCACAAACAACTAAAAAAATAATACATTGAAATTTTAAAATAAATTATTAATAACATAAACTTTTATATGTTGTTTTTTAATACAATATAAGGTTTTCATTTATTTAAGTTTTGAGCTTAAGCTTGAGTTTGAGCTTCAATTGAGTCAAGTATGAGATTATTTCAAGTCCATTTTTTTTAAATTGAGTCTAGCTTCAATTTTTTATTTTGATTTCGAGTCAAGCTTGACAATTTTAAACTTATGAACTTACGAGTCGAGTTGAACTCAACTTTAATCTTTTCTAGTCGAGTCGAATTCAGCGATACTCGAACTCGACTCGACTCGACTCGCTTATAATCCTACTTTTAACCCTTCACCAAGATATAGATATTAGAAAAAATATTTTAGATATGTTGTGATATCCAGCATCCTTTCATATACCACGCCATAAATATTCTAATAAGATAAGGAGCGAGTGAAGTTTAATTTTCTTGTAAGATGGGAAACGAGTAAGGAGGTGATCAAACTAAACGAGTGAGAATCATTACTTGTCGTAAGTTAGGCATTGTGCATTTATATTTTTCTTCACATGGAATTATAAACGATTATATATTATATATATGTATACTTCCAAATTCATCTATAACTAAAAGCCACTTTGATGCAAAAGGATATGAAAAACGTGTACTAAATGCTAATGATCACTAGTGGATAAAAAAACATAGGACAACCTATTGAGCGACTTTAACAGTTAAAAAAGAGTATTGTTCTTTCTTAAAGTTATGAATTTAAATATTTGTCAGATGCTTACGTTATTAATGATTAAAGAAAATTATGAACATAAATTATTATAATCGTCTTAGACTATATGTAAATTAGATTGAGCAAGACTAAGTATTTATTTTAGAATTTAAATTTTTTCTATTAATTATTTATTTTATTAATACATTTATATGTTAGTTTTCTATTAAAAAAAGGACAATTGGATATGCGAAGAGAGCAATTTTGGCAGGGTAGATGGAAAGTGACTAATAAGTCTTTCCAACCTCAACTATTTCCGTTCATTGAACCCGAAAAGGTACAACAACTCCCACCGTGTGGTGGCCACCGGCCGCCGGAATATTAGAGCTAGTGGAAGATTACACGCTTGTCTTCTCATCTTTTTATTAGTAATAATCTTGTTCTATTAGCTAGAGAAAGATTCAAACTCATGATTGAAGTCTAAAACCTAGGTAGAAGTGATCCGAATCCCTCAATATACAAAGTATAGTCTTGAATGTCAGGCTTAATTTAAGGATATATTCCATTTAGATTTTTATTTTGATTTAAATTTAATTATGTATATGTACGAACCGAGAGACTTCAATGGTTAACGGACTTGTTATTATCTCTTGAAGTCTCGAATTCGAGCATTGTGTATGCTATGGTATGAACTTTCATTGTTAATTTGTTTTTATCATACACAAATTCGTTTAAACATGGGTTCATACATCACCATAAGTAAAAAGATATTTAAAATCTTTCATCTCTATTCAGATACACAAATTTTCGTCTAAACATGAGTTCGTACATCATCATAAGTAGTATTCAAATCTTTTATCTCTATTTAGATACACAAATTTCCGTTTAAACATGGGTTCATAAAACTCTCCCTATTCGAATAAAGGAGGGTTTTCATGAAGAATGTCCTTGTTTTATCTATGTGATGAGTGATTTATTTGGTTAATATTATTTTATTAATTAATTTGTGTTACCTTCTTTTATAGTGCTAATTTGGGCTGTTTTTATTCGAATCTGTACATGACTCTATTTTCCTGAAATAATAAATTAAAGGCAAATTAAAAAGGTTTTCCTATTTATTTGCGAAAAGTCAACTCCAATCAAGTTCAAAGATCGATCGAAACACAAACTTTGATTAAATAATCCAAGTAGCAAGATTAAAGTAGGAAAGCAAGGAGAACCACAATTCCTTAGGAATTAAAAAGTTGTAATTGAATTTAAACATTTGATATTTTATTATTTTATTAGAAATTTAGTTTGCATAAAATTTTTAATTTATTATTATTTAGGATTTTTAATATTTATTAATGAATATTTTTTAGTTTGTTAGAATTAAGAGTTAGAATACTCTTAAGAGTTATATTTTATTTTCATTAGGTTAAATCAAAGCTATAAATATCCTCTAGGGGTGAAGCTTGAGAGATGTACAAGTTTAAGATTCAGTATAAAACTGGTTCCGACTTTTCTTTTGTTTTAGGTTTTCAGTTTAATAAAAATATTTTTCTTCATTTTTTTTCTTTCTACATGCCAAGCATGATCTCTATCATGCTTGGCTAAACTTTTTTTTAGCTGACAACTAAACGAAGACTCAATCCATTCTCGTGAGAATTGCAGAAACGTTTCATATCTTCATATTTCTTTTTTGATTTTCGACAGACAAGGAAAGACAATCGACCTTGTTTCAAGCATCTCAATATCTTTAATCCAGAGAGTGCACATTGGCTTGATCGATGTTGCGATCTACAGTTGCGGAGAGAGTCGACTTGTATCAAATTCAATTCTCTAAGAACAAACTTAGTGGCGGTCCACTAAGGGAAATCAAGATTGGGTTCGATTCTCATTGAGACACCATAATCCGAGCACATACTTTTTCAGTTCCTAAACAAAATTGGCATTAATATTGATAGCCGATATTAATCCAAACAAGGGCTAGATTTCAAGGATTGGCTTTGGAAATTAGTTCACTAAAGAGAAGAGCAAGTTACAAGGGTTGGGCCTTGTAGACTATAACCGGAAAGTATCCAAAGTAAAATATATTTAAGTGATTGAGACAGATTGAGGCGAAGCGGAGCTAGAGGCTATTTGTCATTTTAATTATTCCTTTATAATTTACTTTTCTTAATTTTTTATTTCTTGCACTTTGGTTTCATTTTATTTATTTAGTTTACTTGATTTTTAAAATCCCATTCTTTTTAATTTTCTTATTTTATAGATTTATTGGTTAAAGATAAATTCATATTGATATTAGAAATTTTCAAATCCCTATAAACCAACACCTTTCTTCTTTATATTATGTTCTTAGCATAATTATTTGAGAAAAAAGATTAATTATTTGACAATTACGACGCTTGTAAAATTGGCGTTGTTGTTGGGGATCTTGGTATAATTACTGATTAATTTTTGTTTTGATTTATGACAAGGAAAAATCCGGGTGAACTAGTAGATTGGATACCTGAGATTGAAGCACTAGCCTGAAGATTACACACATGTATACTATAAGAAAGAAGACAAAAACAAGAATAGAAAAATTCAAATCAAATCCAGAACCTAATCCGAATATATCCTTTGACGTCGAAACCTTTTCCGACGTTGAAGAAGACTTCAAAAAACTGATCCCAATGGCCAGACAATCCGAGAATTAGCTATAGTACCTGCTGAAAAACAACCATTATACATTGCATTCCCTCACGGAGAGACACCGTTTGAGATGAAAACATGTTTAATTCATCTTCTACCTACTTATCGTGGACTGCCCAATGAAAGTCCTCACAAGCATCTTACTGAGTTTCATCTGGTTTTCTTTAGCATGAAACCACAAGGAGTACAACATATAAATCAAACCAGATGCACCAATCCCTAAAGAAGTTGTTGTAGAATCAAAGAAAGAAAAAGAAGAACCAAGATCCCAAAGAAATCAATAAGAAATTTGACCTAGATGAGAAAGAAAAAGAAAGAAAATAAAATTCCCAGGAAGAAAAAGAGGAAGTTAACACACAACCCCATAAGAAAAAAGAAATATTCAATGCCAACTCCTCCTACAGTATCTCCCTATGCCACGCCACCTCCCTTCCCATTGAGGTTAGTAAAATGCGACAAACAAGTCGAGGAAAAGGAAATTCTTCATATTTTTCTAAAAGGTGGAGATTAATATACCGCTTCTTAAAGTAATCCAAAAAGTACCAAAATATGTAATATTTTTAAAGATCTTTGCACAAACAAAAGGAGACTTACCAATAACGAAAAGGTAAATTTAGGTGAAAATGTCTCTGCTGTTTATCAACGTAGACTTCCACCAAAATTAAAGGACCAATGTATGTTTGCTATCCCTTGAAAAATCGACAAAGTAGGTATTAAACGGGCTATGTGTGATGTTGGTGCTTCAATTAATGTTATGCATTTATCTATTTACAACTCACTTTTTGCTGAGCCTTTGAAGGAAACTAGGGTAATAATTCAACTCGTTGATAGATCAATCATTTATCCTGAGGGGCTTTTTGAAAATGTTCTTGTGAAGGTAAATGATTTAATTTTTCCAACGGATTTCTATGTCATCGACGTGGAAAATGATCGAACTAATTCTTCCTCTGAAATCCTTCTTGGCCACCCTTTTCTAAGCACAAAAAAAATACTAAATTTGATGTCAAGAATGTAATTTTTACTATAGAATTCAATGGTGAGGTTGTAAAATTTGACATTTATGGCTTTGTGGCTAAAGTTAGCTTTGTTGATATAATTAAACATTCCATGAATGAACATGTGTTCATTAATTTTTTTGATGAGCTGTACAGGAATTCGAAGGTGGAAACTGATGTCCTATCTAACGTGGAATCACTTCTAATGTTGACTCGCAGTCATCAAGCAAAAAAATGAAGTAAGAATTTAAATTTGATGCATTCTCAATTCCATTGTTTTGTAGGCATTAAAGTTAGAATTAAAATCTCTTCTGGAACATTTGAAGAACACATTATTAGGTGAAGGAAATAATTTATCTATTTCAGATAAACCACTAAAGCTAAAAAAGATCCGAAGAAAAGCTTATGAGAATGTTCAAATTTACAAGGACAAAATGAAGGAACTTTATGATCGTAATATTTCTCATAAGAAATTTCTTCAATGGAAAAAACGTATGAAGTGGAGGAATCACATCTCTCGAGACCTATAGTCTGAATTAGGTCGTCTAGCTAAACGACATTAAACAAAGCACTTAATGGAAGGCAACCCATTCTATTTAATTTTATTTTTGATTATTTGATTTAAATTTATTTTCAATTTATTCAATTTATTTCATACTCATTTATTTTTTTTTTGAATTTTTTTAGGTACCCAAACACTTTGATCAAGCTAAATTGGAAGTAAATCCGAAGATTTTTTTATCATATCTCGCGGCCGAGCCTATCAATAAACACTGGGAGTATCTCTGTTCCTTCTCATATCCTTTAATTTTACATATTGGGAGAATATACTTTAAGTGAGGGGTAGAGAACATGGAGAACACTTTAATCGAATATTGTTTATTTATATGCTTGAAATTGAGTTGCCTTGATTGATTTCTTGAAATCTCTTGTTATTGATCTTAAATCTCGCTTTGTTTCATTGATTACCTTATAATTTTTTTGATCACATTTTTATCGAATTTAAGGTGCATGATAGAAAAACGACATGATTAGTATTTTTCCTTAATATTTTCGCTTGATGTTCCATGAATCCGTTAGTTGATATGTTTCTTGATTCAATACACAATACACATTCCTGTAAGATTTGAGCCTAGATGAGTATACATTTTTATTCTTACTCATTTGTTTGATTGTGTGTGCCGGATTAATCATGACATTCTAGAACTTGTGATTAAATGCATATCAAGACCACATGTTGAAACTTGGTGCTTTAAGATGATCAGGGCACTTAGGATTAAACCACTTCTCTACTCAAATTGCCTACCCATTTATTTATATCCACTAGTGAACCAACTTTGAGAGTTTACCATTTTCTTTGTTTTTACCACATTATAAAAACCTGAAACCTTTCAATTTTATTTTCACCCTCTCTTGTTACCCTTGTCGAGACATGAGATAGATTTGTTCCACGAATGAAAAATCAAGAGAAGAAAGAGGAAGCATTAAAAAAAGAGGGCTGAAAAATAACTGAAAAAAAATAAGGAAATAGAGAAAAAATTGATTGTTTCATTAAGCTTCTTCGAATGTGTTTACTTTGTTGAATTCGTGGCTTGAACTCATATATTTTACATCTCTTGTCTTGACTTTTGAACCCAATTTTTCAACCTTTTCCCTACCCTAAACTAAGCCTCTTTATAACCTTGTTAAAGACTCTTTGATTAAATACATCTTGTTTAAACGAGTGGTGGAGACTTTAATTTTCTTACAAGCCTATGGTAATGTCTTTACTAATCTAGACTTTAAGCGATTTCTTTTACCTTAAACACTTTGAGTGATAATGAGTGAATCCTTTTGAGGTATTGAGTCTTGTCACATCGAAATTGATGGATAATTGTGATATCTTGTCTTTTACTTTAAATTCTTACTAGTTATGCCTATTTGCTTAATTGTTACCTTGTTTCTAATTAATTGATGTGATCATTAGCTTGTTTGATTTTCCTTGGTACATTGTAAGATGAAAGATTAATAATCTGAGATTTTGATAATTGATTAAGGCATGCTTGAGTACAAGCATTGAATAAGTGAGGGGGAATTTGATGAGTGTTTTATTTGGTTAATATTATGTTATTAATTAATCCGTGTTACCTCCTTTTATAGTGCTAATTTGGACTGTTTTTATTCAAATATGTACATGACTCTATATTTCAATAAATAATAATTAAAAGGCAAATTAAAAAGATTTTCCTATTTATTTGGGAAAAGTTGACATCAATCAGATTCAATGATCGATCGAAGCACAGACTCTGATTAAATAATCTAAGTAGCAAGATCAAAGAAGGAAAGCATGGCGAACCACAATCCCTTAGAAATTAAGAAGTTTTGATTGGATTTAAACATTTGATATTTTATTATTTTATTAGGAATTTAGTTTTCATAAAATTTTAATTTTATTATTATTTAGGATTTTTAATATTTATTAATTAGGATTTTTAGTTTGTCAAAATTAAGAGTTTGAATACTCTTAAGAGTTAGTATTTTAATTTCATTAGTTTAACTCAAAGCTATAAATATCATCTAGGGGTGAAGCTTGAGAGATGTACAAGTTTAGAATTTAATATAGAATTGGTTCTGGCTTTTCTTTTGTTTTTGGTTTTCAGTTTAATAAAAATATTTTTCTTCTTCATTTATTTTCTTTCTACATGCAAGCATGATCTCTACCATGCTTGCCTAAACTTTTCTTTAGCTGACAGTTAAGCGAAGACTCAATCCATTCTCGTGAGAATTGCAGAAGCGCTTCATATCTTCAGATTTCTTTCTTGATTTTCAGCAGACAAGGAGAAGCAATTGACCTTACTTCAAGCATCTCAATATCTTCAATCCAGAGAGTGTTCATTGGCTTGATCGGTGTTGCGGTCTACAATTGGGGAGGAGATTCAGCTTGTAGCAAATTCAATTCCATAAGAACAAACTTAGCGGTAGTCTGCTAAGGGAAATCAAGATCGGGTTTGATTCTCATTAAGACACTATAATCCGAGCACAGGGTTTTCTAGTTCCTAAACAAAATTGGCATTTATATGATAGCCAATATTAATCCAAACAAGGGTTAGATTTCAAGGATTGACTTTTGAAATTAGTTCACCAGAGAGAAGAGCAAGTTACAAGGGTTGAACCTTGATGACTGTAACCGACAACTATTCGAAGTAAAATCTATTTTAGTGATTGAGACGAGTTGAGGTGAAGCGAAACTAGAGGCTATTTCTCATAATTATTCCTTTACAATTTACTTTTCTTAATTTTTCATTGCTTGCACTTTATTTTCATTTTATTTATTTAGTTTACTTGATTATTATAAGCCCTTTCTTTTTAATTTTATTGTTTTACAAATTTCTTAGTTAAAGATCAATTCAGATTGATATTAGAAATTCCCGAATCCTTGTGGACCGGCACCCTTCTTCTCTATATTACATTCTTAGCATTAATATCCAAGAAAAAAGATTAATTATTTGACAATTACGACGCTTGCCACTATAAACTTTGATTGTTAATTGGTTTTTATCATACACAAATTTGTCTAAACATGGGTTCATACATCACCATAAGTAAAAAGATATTTAAAATCTTTCATCTTATTTAGATACACAAATTTTCGTCTAAGCATGAGTTCGTACATCATATAAGTTTCAAATATTCAAATCTTTTCAATCTAAACATGTTATTCAGATCTCAACTTCAAGTAACAACAACTATTAGGTGGCGTTTGGATCGCTGGAATGTTTCTGAGGGAATTGGAATCTGTGAAGTAATTGCCCTTCTTATTTTTTTTGCTTAATTTTAGAGGGAACCTCCACCCGAGACCTGACCCAATATATGAATTATAAACCCGACCCGACCCGAAATAATAAAAAAATTATTTTTATTCAATAAAAACAGTGACTTAATTAGAAAAAATTATATATAGAGGGGTATTATTGTAATTATTCCTAAATATATAAGGTAAAATTATATATATATTTTTGGGTCGGGTCTGGTATTTTCACACTAAACCCGACCCGACCCGAATATCACACTTAAAAAAACCCGACCCCAATTTTTTTAAAAAAAAAATCCGACCTGAATACCAAAAGATTGATGATGGTAGTATGGTCAAATTTCACATTCTCTCCTCCAAAGATTTCAATTCCATCATGTTATGGATGCAATTTACTTTCCCTCCCTTGATGGAATTAGTTTTCAATTCCCCTTTGAAAACTTGAACCAAACATGGAAAAGTGGTGGAATTGGATTCCAATTCCCCCTAATTCCAAGAGATTCCAGCGAACCAAACGCTACATTAGAGTATTTAAGCTTTTATTGTCAAATAACTAAGAGTTTTTAGAACATATACTACAACTTATTATCACCCTAAATTAATAAAATAATTCCTTGTTTTAAAACTTTTCCCCGGAACATGTTTATCTCAATAACAAATATGCACAAAAGAAGACGTAGAGGTATTTTCTTAGCGCTTCAATCACATTTTCTTCCCGAACTTTTGGCATGGGCAATGAACCTCTACCATTCAGACGAAAACTTTGAATTACACAGTTTTCATGTTTTAAACTCCGATTTGATAGGATTTGAGTATCTAGATTCGAAATCACCTATACATAAACATTAAACTTTTCAATTTAAATTTATTTTATTTTAGTCACATTAGATATTAGTTTATCTGCAACTATTTTGGTATAAATCTAAATCTATATGTGTACGCGTGCGCATACGTGTGTCAATTATCAGATCATCCATTTATATATTGTAATAATTTATTATAGTTATGATTACATTAAGGATGAGTATTTGACACACCATCATAAAGTTTATATATCAATAGTGGATCAAATGATGACACATTATTATTTAGAATGAATTTTCAAAAATTATTATGAAGTATCGTCATTTAGTCTAATAACAATATAGAGAATTGTACATCTAGTATCAAATCTTTATATTTATATGTTGATTGTAATCATAACTTAAAAAACTACAAAAATATAGGTCGTCTCAAAAAATACATCGTTTATAGTGTATCTAAACCGAATAACTTATATTAATGTCCCTCTAGATTTTCATTTTTTTATTTAAAATTGCATGGATTTGTAAAAAAAAATATTAATTCATGAACAGAATCTAAAAGTTGAAGTTCGAAAATGAATTTAATTTTATTAAAATTAATAAAGAAATTCTCACTGATTAGGTTTCATATCTGAATCTAGTTACGGCCCCCCATAAGTTATTTAGTAGGGTTGAGATTAGTTTGGTTGGACGGCAGAGGTTTTGTTTGGTTTGTAATAACATGCATTAGGGTTTGAATTTCCATGAAGCAACGTAAGACCCAACACAGTACACGATTTTTGCATTTCACCGACCAAAAACATAGGAGATGTTAACTGGTAGTTGCCATTTGATGTTTATTCTATGTATGAATGGAAAAAACATCACCTGCAGCGAACCAGATCGCTCTTGTCCAATAATTTATATACACCGATGAATTGAAGGGAACGAATGAGGGCGGTCATCTATTCTAGTAATAAGAAATAATTAATTGATTCATTGGGTGTGGAATTTGTTAAAACATATCATAATTTTTTTAATCCATCGTATATTTAATTAAAACATATCATAATTTTCTAATCCATCGTATATTTAATTAAAGCAACTCAAACCGAAAGCAATCCGAATCGAAGGTAACCAGACTGAAAATAACTCTAACCTAAAGTAATCCAAATTCAATTTATCCAAACTCAATTAGAACCGAACATCGATCCGATTTTAACCCGATAATTGAATTAAAGTTTACAACTATCTTATTTTTATGATTATCTATTTTTTAACAATGTGTTAAATCATAAACTAGTAAGCTAAAATCCAAGTATATACATTAATTATTTATTTATTTGATTTGAAATTTAATCATTTTTATTAATTAAATATTTAAATATATACCTAATTAAAAATCTAATAATTAAATAAATCTAAATTCAATTCAATTTACAATTAATTCAATAATTAGTAATTATGATAAAACTAATTTTTCACCATTAACTATTTTTATATAATCTAATTCTAATTTTGTAAATAATAATAACTTTATCGTGTCTCAGAATTCAGGTTAAACTTTATTTAATTTTTTAATTTTATTAATTTAATAATAATTTATTATTTTAATATCTAATTTAGATTCCACTGATTAATGAACTATAATCTTTAAATCATATAAATAATAATTTATTAATTAAACATTTCATTTTGGATTCTATTACCTAATAATTCAAAACTATTAAATTGGTTTTCAAGTTATTAAATCAAATTATGAATTATTAATTTAATATTTTACTTTGAAACTATAAAAATAACTTTATCAAACTGTTAAATTAATTTAATTCTTTTGTAAATGAAAACATTACAGTTATTTAAATTTAATATAAAAATAACTTATTTTTACACTGCAAAAATAGCTTATTTTTACAATGCAAAAATAGCTTATTTTTAACAATGCAAAAAGAGCTTATTTTTACAATATAATTATATCTATATTTATTTATAATTTAAAATTGAAATATTATCGGTGATATAATAATATAATATCATTTATAAATATATTTAAAATAATATTTATTCAAAAACATAAAAAGTAAATTTAATAAAAATATTTATTCAATCAGATAGTTTAAATTTTTAATTAATAATAAAATTTAAAATTTAAAATTATTTTTAATCAAATAGATCATACCATAAATTTTTCAGTCCGAAGCAATAAGAAAAATATCACAAACTCTAACATATCTTATGGGTCGAGTTTGGGTTTGTTGGAGTTTGAATCTGTCTTAGTTGAATAAGTCATCTACGAGTATTTAGGAGATTATGTAGTGGAGTCTGTTTTACGTAGTGGAGTCTGTTTCCTAGTTTCTAGCTTGTTTATGTTGTTTCTTTGTTTCTCCTGTAAGGCTATATAATGCCATTGTATTTGGTTTAATAAAGAGTCACTTTCAGCTTTATATTTGTCATTTGGCATCAGAGCCATTTTAAAGAGAGAAAAAAATACAGAACCTGTGTGAGAAAGTGATCGAGAGGATGTCTGAGAAATCTGAAAAGTTTGTGCAGCCGGCCATCCCGAAATTTGATGGCTATTACGATTTCTGGTCCATGACGATGGAGAATTTTCTGAGAAGTAGAGAATTGTGGAGCCTGGTGGAAGACGGGATTCCGGCGATGTCAATCGGAACAACACAGGCGAGTGAGGTGCAGAAAAAAACTGTAGAAGAGGCGAAGTTGAAGGATTTGAAGGTCAAGAATTTCTTGTTCCAGTCCATTGACAGAGAGATTCTGGAAACTATTCTTGACAAATGCACCTCTAAGGCGATATGGGAATCCATGAAGAAGAAATATCAAGGCTCTACAAAGGTGAAAAGGGCGCAATTACAAGCTTTGAGAAGGGAGTTCGAATTGCTGGCCATGAAAGAATGAGAGATGATCGACATTTTCATTAGAAGAACCTTGACGGTGGTGAACAAGATGAAGATGAATGGTGAATCAATGGAGCAGAGCACGATCGTGAGCAAAATTCTCAGATCGCTGACCTTGAGATTCAACTATGTGGTATGTTCGATTGAGGAATCGAATGATCTGAGCACGATGAGTATCGATGAATTACATGGCAGCCTACTTGTCCATGAGCAGCGATTGAATGGATATGTGCAAGAAGAGCAGGCACTAAAAGTGTCTCAAGATGAAAGACCTAGTAGAGGAAGAGGTCACGGAGTGTTCCGAGGAGGATGCGGTAGAGGAAGAGGAAGAAATGCAGTCGATCGTGCCATTATCGAGTGCTACAAATGTCACAAGTTAGGGCACTATCAGAACGAGTGTCCCGAATGGGAAAAGAAGGCGAATTATGCTGAACTAAAAGAAGAAGAAGAGCTGCTCCTGATGTCTTATCTTGAGGAACATCGGGCAAACAGAGAAGAAGTTTGGTTCCTTGATTCCGGGTGCAGCAATCATATGACCGGATGCAAAGATTGGTTTTTCGATTTGGAAGAAGGTTTCAATCGATCTGTGAAACTTGGAAACGACACAAGAATGTTGGTGGTGGGAAAAGGAAGCGTGAAAGTACAAGTTAACGGAGTCACCCAAGTCATACCTGAAGTTTATTATGTCCCAGAGCTCAAGAACAATTTACTAAGCCTTGGACAATTGCAGGAGAGAGGCTTGGCAATTTTGATTCGTGATGGAACCTGCAAAGTATATCATCACAAGAAAGGTGCAATCATGGAGACTAATATGAGTGGAAACAGGATGTTCTTTCTTTTAGCATCCAAATTGTAGAAGAAAACGATGTGCTTGAAGACAGAAGAGGTGATCGAGAAGGAGACGAATTTGTGGCACCGCCGTTTTGGGCATTTAAACCAAGAAGCCCTAAAACAACTTGCATAAAAGAATATGGTTATTGGGTTACCGCCACGAAGGAGATATGTACGGTGTGTCTGACTGGAAAATAACACAGAGTATCAATGTCGAAGAAGAGCCTCTGGCGTGCATCGAGACAGCTGCAGCTGGTGCACTCAGATATATGTGGGCCGATTACACCAATTTCACACAGCGAAAAGCGGTACATTTTGACTTTCATTGATGATTTCACTCGAAAAACTTGGGTTTATTTTCTCCATGAAAAATCAGAGGCATTCACTACCTTCAAGGCTTTCAAAGCAAATGTTGAAAAGGAGATTGGAACCTTTATCACTTGCCTGATGACAGACCGCGAAGGGGAATTCACGTCTAATGAATTCGGAGAGTTTTGTAAAACTCATGGTATCACCCGACAATTGATGGCTGCATTCACGCCACAACAGAACGGAGTGGCGGAGAGGAATAATAGAATGATAATGAATGCGGTACGATCTATGCTGAGTGAGAGGCAAGTCCCAAAGGAGTTTTAGTCTGAAGCTACAAGATGGAGTGTGCACATCCAGAATCGATCTCCAACAGAAGCAGTAGAAGACATGACACCTGAAGAAGCTTGGAGCGGTTCAAAACCTGAGGTGGAGTATTTTCGTGTCTTTGGGTGCATAGCATATGCGCACATACCGGATCAGAAGAGGAGAAAACTAGATGACAAAAGCAAGAAATGTGTTTTTCTAGGAGTTAATGAGGAATCGAAAGCATGGAGGTTATATGATCCGGTTACGAAAACGATCGTGATAAGCAAAGATGTAGTGTTTGATGAAGACAAAAGCTGGGATTGGAATCAAATCGGTGTAGAAGAGAAAATACTCGACTGTGGAGATGAAGAAGAACATAATACAGAAGAGAGAGACGGTGACACGGCTTGTTCTCCGTCAACCGTGAATTCGTCCTCGTCTTCTGGTTCATCTTCGTCTTCCGCATCTGGTGGTGATTCGACACTGCCAAGCCCAGTTTCTCCTCTGCCCAGTCCAATTTCGTCATCTCCATCAAGATCAATCGAAAGAGAAGTGGTTGTAGGCCCGCGGGCAAGGAGAACACCAGGTTATTTGGCTGATTATGTCACAGGAGAAGGAGAAGATGAGGAAGAAAGCTTATCGGTCATGCTATTGATGATGATGACAGAAAATGATCCAGTCAAATTCGAAGAGGCAGTGAAAGATAAGGTGTGGAGAGAAGCAATGAAAAACGAGATCGAATTGATCGAGAAAAATAACACATGGGAGCTAACTATCTTACATGCAGGTTTTACACCAATTGAAGTGAAATGGGTGTATAAAACAAAGCTGAATGAAGATGGTGAAGTCGACAAATACAAGGCGATGTTGGTGGCAAAGGGATATGCTCAGTGTTATGGCATAGACTATACCGAAGTCTTTGCTCCGGTGGCGAGGCTCGATACGATTCAAACTGTACTTGCGGTTGCAGCACAATCAAATTGGGAAATTTTCCAATTAGATGTCAAGAGTGCGTTTCTACATGGGGAACTAAAAGAGAATGTGTATGTACGACAACCAGAGGGATTCATAAAGAAAGGAGAAGAGGAGAAAGTGTACAAGCAGAGGAAGGCACTGTATGGGCTCAAACAAGCCCCGAGAGCTTGGTATAGCCGTATTGAAGGTTATTTCTTGGATGAGGAGTTTGAGAGGTGTCCGAGCGAGCATACCCTATTTACCAAGACGAAAGGAGGTAAAATTCTCATTGTCAGCTTGTATGTTGATGACTTAATATTCACTGGAAATGATAGAGCTATGTGTGATGAGTTTAAGAAGTCGATGATGATGGAATTTGAGATGTCGGATTTGGGAAAAATGAAACATTTTCTTGGGGTAGAGGTGAAGCAGAGTGTTAATTGGATTTTCATTTGTCAAAAACGGTATGCTCGTGAAGTTTTAGCAAGGTTTGGAATGGAAGAAAGCAATGCTGTTAAAAATCCAATTGTGCCGGGAACGAAGCTCACAAAAGATGAGAATGGAGAGAAGGTGGATGAAACTATGTTCAAGCAATTGGTTGGGAGTCTTATGTATCTAACAGTGACCAGGCCGAATTTAATGTATGAAGTACGTCTCATATGTCGATTCATGGTAAATCCAAGGATGTCACATTGGCTTGCTGCAAAGAGGATCTTAAGATACTTAAAAGGTATAATCGAACTTGGGATCTTCTACAGGAGAAGTGAAAGCAACAGTACGAGACTTATGGCATTCACGGATAGCGACTATGCAGGCGATTTGGATGATCGGAGAAGCACAACGGGCTTTGTGTTTTTGATAGGGTCTGGTGCGATTTCTTGGGCATCGAAAAAACAGCATGTTGTCGCCCTTTCCACCACTGAGGCCGAATATATTGCTGCTGCGTTTTGTGCTTGTCAATGTGTGTGGATTAGAAGGATCTTAAAGAAGATTGGAGCTGAAGAAGAGTCTACAACTGTCATTCATTGTGACAACAGTTCGACGATTGCTTTGTCCAAGCATCCAGTTCTTCACGGGAAAAGTAAGCATATCGAAGTAAGGTTTCATTATCTCAGAGAGCTGGTGAATGGCGAGATTGTTAAGCTGGAGTATTGTGCAACATAAAACCAAGTTGCAGATATCTTTACGAAGCCGTTGAAGCTGGAGCAGTTCGAGAAGCTGAGAGCATTACTTGGAATTGTTAACTTGTCTGAAGTAATCTTAATTCAGGAGAGTTAAGCTTAAGGGAGGGTATGTTGGAGTTTGAATTTGTCTTAGTTGAATAAGTCATCTACGAGTATTTAGGAGATTATGTAGTGGAGTCTGTTTTACATAGTGGAGTATGTTTCCTAGTTTCTAGCTTGTTTATGTTGTTTCTTTGTTTCTCCTGTAAGGCTATATAATGCCATTGTCTTTGGTTTAATAAAGAGTCACTTTCAACTTTATATTTGTCAGGGTTAAATTATAATCCTTAAATGATCATTGAATTTGAATGAAATCGAGCATAAATTATATTATTTTAAAAAATACATGTTTTTATAAAAATATATCAATAATTTTATATATACTTGATTTACTTATACTAAACTCAACTTGAATTGACCCGAATATCTAAAGTTTACCAGATCCGAAAAATATTGATATGAGATTGACCTAACCCAAAAATCAATTGATCAAATTTGATCTGACCAGAAATTAACCGATCCACATTGTTCTGAACCGATCTGATATTGACCTGACCCGATACCAAAACTGACCCGACTTACTATAGACCTAAATTAAAACTAAAACCCAAAATGACCTAACCTGATCCGAATTAAGTTTAAACCTAAAATGACATCAACCGAAATAATCCAAACCAAAACGATCGAAGTGACAAACCTCTAGTTAAAGATAATCATTCCAAGAAAATAGCTTGAATTCAAAGGTGTGTGAGTTTAAGACTATAATATATATGGCTGATGTATAAAAAAATAATATATAACTGATGTATAAGATTTATTATTGATAAAAATATGAAAAATATATTTTAAAAATATTTAATCAAGTCGTTTCAAAATATATATTTCATAAAATTTATTTTTTAAATATTTAAAATAATTATGGTCAAAATTTAAAAATTTTGACTTTTAAAAAGTCAATAAGGAACATTTATAATGGGACAGATGTAGTAATATATATGGCTGAGGCGGGAACACGAAACCTGTGCTGGAAATAATTTTAAAATGAATATCATTTTTTCTATAAAAAAAGATTATGAATGATATTTTATTTTAAATAATTTGTGTGATTATAAAGTAGTAGTTCTAAAACTCTCAATTAATTGGCAATGAACGCTCAATCATCTTTATAATCGTTGGTGCTTGAACTCATAAACTCTAAGAATAACAACGATTCCTTTAACCATTTAGGTAAGTTTATTTATGTTCTTTAAAATATTTCTTAACCAATAATACACACACCCTATAAACGCAGATTCTCAAACATATTATCTCTAAAAAAACACTTCATTTAATTACTAAGACCATTTGATAGGTTCTACTGATAATAAAAATTAAAATTT
The DNA here is from genome assembly GCF_006381635.1 of Hibiscus syriacus. NCBI lineage: Eukaryota > Viridiplantae > Streptophyta > Magnoliopsida > Malvales > Malvaceae > Hibiscus > Hibiscus syriacus. The sequence continues at coordinate 1,848,941 of NW_024062798.1, read as the reverse complement.
GATATTAATTAAAATAATTTTTTTATCAATTTACCATAAATTTAATTCACAAAAATATTATTGTTATTAATACTCAAATGAGATCCAATATTGAAACTGAAAAGAATAAGGAAATGACAAACAGCGCCGCATTACACGAGAAGTAACTGAGGAAAGAAAAAAAAGAAGCAAAGAGCTACTTTTAGAAATAAGCTCGTTTGGCAATATATGTATTCAACATTTTGAACTTTGACTCGAGAAAACAAATTCTTTGTTTTCTTCCTCTTATCAAGCATAAAAAATATAGACATAATTTTTGCATGCTTCTTTTCTAAATAAATTATTTATGATATTTTAGAAATTATTTTGCAAATTAATAATATAACCATTGTCATTGTGTACATAAAGTGTTTGTGAGGGTTTTAGAGTGATTTTTAAGTTTAGAAATAGATTTTTTTTTTGGGTTTATGTATCAATATTTGATGAACAATATTAATACCGGATGAAATTGTGATGAAATCTAGGAAATTTTATCTTGAGTATTGACATTAATTTTGGGACTATCGATATTGTTCATTTGGTATTAATATTGAGATTGAGTATTGATGCCAGAAAACTTTTAGGCATTTTTCAGTATCGATACCATCATTCGATATCTATACTTTAGGCTTGAAATCAATATTAATAAGAAATTACCATTATCAAAGTCTTTGTACTCCCTCTTTGAGTATTGATACTCTATGTGGAGTATTTATATTTCGTGTTTGAGTATTCATACTCCCTAATTGGATATTCATGCTTCCTAACATCGAAAGGTTAGAGACATCTCTCATTCCACTTGAATAACTATGAATCACAATGAAATGTATAAGTAAGCTCGAAAAATAGTCCTAATTCATGAATTGAACAAAATACCTTTGATGGGTAAGAAATGTAACACTCTAAACTCGATTGGGCCTAAAGTGCCATATTAGGCTACCGAGACAACCCCTGATCTTCAAAATATGCTTGTTTTCTTTTAAAACATACTCAATTGAATCATAATTAAACATAAATAATTGTTATAAAAATATTTTATAAAAGGAAGCTCCATGACACAAGGTTAAATCAAAATATTACAAACTCTCTAAATACAATAATAAGGGTCCTACGAATACACATGTCCACTAAAGCTATAGTACAATACTCTGAAGGGGAATATTGGAAATCTTGGCGCGACAGTGCTTCTCGAATTGCCCAATATACAGACATGCCAACAGAAAACATCCGAATGTTGATCTTACAAAGCCCAACAATATAATCACTAATCTAGAGCATCATAAGAATGTGATAAACATAACCATGCTGAAGATTGGGCACTAAACATTAAGTACATGCATGATCTAGATCAAGTACTGTCTACTTGAGGGTTTAGTGTTCTATCACTGAAGTAGGGTTCTCACGCTTCCGTTAATCCTTTGCCAAAGGTCTTGCCATGAGTATACCTCTAAGGGTCTCTAACCCTAATAATTGTAACTGTTATGCATTATCTAAATGCAACACTGAGACTCTTATGCATTATTTGATTGAAAACCTGATTGTACTGTGTATTATCAAAATGCAACATTGACTCTGATGTGGTAGTATCTGGTATCACATAGCATCAGATACTAACCAACTGGAAGGGAGTATCGGTATCACATAACATTGGTAAAGTCTCCTCTAATCTGTTGGATGATCACCTGGTATCATATAACATCATGTAGACCATTGAGAATGAATCTCGGTATCACACAACATCGGATATTCCCACTCAACTAAAGCATTGGCTTGGTATCACACAACATCAAGCCAAGCTTTTCTGATAACTAAGGTATTGGACTGATGCAACTAGATATGCATATCTAAGGCCCAAAGGTCACACAACACTGATACCGCTAACCCACTCCTAGCGAGTGTTCGAGCCTCATGCACTGACAATAGCCCACTAGGGCAACTAAGATAACCTGGGTATACCCTAGCATAGTTGGACTGACTAAAGTGAGGTTATCCTCTCACTATCTATTATCTCGGTTGTTCTCTCATCTAAAACATTCTGCGTAGGCTTATTAGTTCGTTACGACTGCTAGTTACTTAACTGCTCTATTCTGGTCACTTGTTACTTAATGACACTTTAGCCATTGTGACTCAAGATGAGTCTCTACGCATTTCATGATTCTACGACAATTTCTGAGTTTATTGATAGCTGACTGTACTAGTCAATAGCTCGATACCTGACTCGGGTTTAACTCTGAGTGACAACGCTCTAGTCGCTCTTATCGTACTTCCATTTAATACCTCTTGAACTAAAAATGGATGACTACCCTCTTGTGGGTTCAGTAACGTTCTCGAAGCTCGCACTTTCCACTATTACCGATTCTGACTTATTTTTTGTACCGCTTATCGGTACAACCTCTATAATGATCCTTGTCCTCAGCAATCTGTATACATCCTCGACTGAAGATATTTTGACGTAATATGCTTAATATGGTTACACTCGTGTTAACCACTCCTATGAGTGATTCTTGGCATGTTAGGTCAGTTATGTCCATCACGGACTAAGTTTACTATTATGGGTCGTCCTTAGCTCTTACTGTAACATTCATAGCTCGTATATGCCTCGAATTATGAGTCATAAATGCCATATCAACTTGACAAACATTACTGAACAAAATGCTTAAAATTTTGTTTCATTTTTAAAACATAATATATATATATATCATGCATAAATATTGATAAAACTAATATAAAAAAAATAAATTGGTCCTAGTTTACTATTACATACCATTTTAAAATAAATATGATAAATAAAGCTACTGACATAATTATATATGCCACTAAAAGTAACATCATAGATGTCTTACTGATACTGATGATAGATATGACTTCCAAAAAGATGCTTGGGAGACTCCTCAATGCTCGTCCTTATCTCTATTAGACCCTACGCATGAAAATCAACATGCACTAAGTATAACTTAGTGAGGCAGTAATAAGCTAAGGTAAGATAAAACATGAAAATGTCATAAATATAATCAAAATAACTTAAATAAAGTATTAAACTTGCAATCTGACTTATTAAATCCAATATATTCATCTTAACCTGAAATTCATCTCATTTCATGATTTCACAAAGATCGTGACAAATAATAATATATGATAAAATAATCATATCATACTTTTTGATAACTTGACATAATTCATAACTTTCGTATTCATTTTCATAGCCCAATGCAAATTTCTGAGAACACAAGGTACATAAGTAGAATATAAGGTGCACACTTGGCACATTACGGTGTCAATCTTAACTGAAACTTATAATGCACTTAAAGTGCAATCATAACATGAGCACCAACGGTGCATATCATTATGTAGACGAATGTACCATAACTTAACTGATAACTGGAAAGTACTCAACTTAATGGCATGTCAAATGTACCTACGACTCTTAATGCAACATACAATAGGCTTATCAATCATAATAGAATCATTAAACAATCAACGTTTGAAAATCATAAGCCTTTAAAATTCATCATCATAAAAATCGTACTTGGGCAGTTCATACCCTAAATCATTAATAAAACTTATTAAAAATATTATGGAAATCATCTATAATTAAAATTTATAAATTATACTTGAAAATAAAACGAGGTTTACTTATCACAGTCGTCCTCAATCATAATAATTAAATAAATAAATTGCACTCACCTTTGCGTCACTACTGAACCACTATATGTTAATTCTTTATTTGCGTGCTTTGTCGTTTCCTTTTGGATCGTTCGGGTCCCTAGGTTTATCGTGATCTGACAATGCTATATAATAACATAAAATATTCAACTATATGTTAGTATTGAACTAACATAATCTAAATTTAATAATATAAAAGTCTATAAAAATAAAATTGATACTATATCAATATCAATTAAATCATATTTACACCGTACTTCAATCTTCCCAAAATGATTATTCAATTCCACAAATACTTAATTTCATCACAATTCCTTTAACTTGTATAACTTCATAATCAAGTCACAAATTTTGAATTCTTTCTAGAATTCACCTTAATTTTTCCATTAAATTCATAATAGCCCTTCACTATTATGATCTTGTCACATTAATTACATAAAATTTCCAGCACCTTAATAAAATATTTAAATCAACACTTAAACATTCAAAAGCTTGTAATTTCATCCCAAAGTTTCTTAAACTTTTTTTTTTTGAATTCAACCTCCAATCTCTATAAACTTACAATTAAATATGAACTTAATAATTAAAGTAAAAAACCAGCATGCTACTAAAATTTCCATAATTATTCTAATTTACTCAAATGGTACTTTCACATTTTAAAACTTGCAATCAAGTCCTAAAATGTTTAGGACCATTCGAATTCCACCCTTAAATTTTACCAATTTTGCAATTTGGTTCCAAACAACTTTGCAACTTAAATTTCCAGCATTCAAATACTAAAAATTAACATTGAAAACCCCAAATGTCACATTCTTGTAATAATATCCCATAATTCTCAAAACTTGTAAATTAGCCTTTTTTTTCTTTTTCAAGCTTTCAAATTGATCTCCAATTTACATAAAACACTTCTAATATCCATACAAGACCATAGGAAATATTTCAACATTTCCCTCCTAAATTTCCCTAATGGTCGAACCTATATAGTGCTTTAGGACATGGTTTTTATTCAATTTCAAGTATGAATTAAAACTACCTTAGATCAAATTCATGTTATTCTTACCATTACAACATAATTGAATCAAAATCCAATAAATTCCTAAAACCTTAAAGTGGTCGAATGCTTTAGATCACTCTACACTTGATTTTAAACATCATACATGCTTGAGTATTAATCTCCAACATAAAAACACAATAATCTTTCATTAATTCTTCAAACTCCATAAACCCTACATAATCCCTAACTTTCAATATCAACACATAAGCTTGTTCACCGTGTAATACTTATACCAAATGATAGAGAATTTCATGTAGATTAATTATCTATTTCACAACTTAGTCCAAAAATCAATCATGTAAGCTTAAAAACAAAAACAAAAAGTAATGGTGGTTTCAACCTTAAGCTTGGAGATGAATGAAATTGTGCTAAATTTCTTGATTATTCTAGTATAAATTAACCTTAACACATGGCACTTTAATATAATTGAATTTCAAATTCAATTAACGAGAAATTCCAAAAATACCATGAATGAATCTTAAAAATTACAAATTGTCATTTCATTATCTTCCATTAATATATTTCTTAGTCAAAGATGATTAAACTTGACTTTGACTTTCTACTTTGTCCATGCAATTTTCAAAAATTGCATTTTAGTTATTAAAATTTTCATTATTCAACCAAATCTGAAAAATTACACTGATCTGAGCTAAATTTATCTGATCTAAAATATGAAAATAATATTTCCAACCACCCTCTAACCTCCTTCAAATTTTTGTAAAATTCTTGTTCGATCCGATTATCTGATTTCTATACTGAACTTTAACACTTTATAGTTTTTAACATAAATCCCGTACCAAAAATATAATTACACGAAAAATCCTTATTTTAGGCCAAACTGTTCATTTAAGAGCTAAAATATATAACTTTTGAAAATTATATTTTTAATCCCTAAACTTTTCAAACTTTATACTTTAACTACTAAACTTTCAAAACTTATATTTTAGTCACTAGCCAAAATTTGGGATATTTCACTTATGAACCTTAAATAAGTCAAATATGACCATCCAAAGTGAATAGTATCGATACTCCACTTGCAGTATTGATATCATAGGGTCAAGTATTGATACCCTTATGAGTATTGGTTCCAAAAATGCATTATGTTTATGAAATTGGGGCTTAGTATCGATATTGCTACCCTGAGTATTGATAATGTAGGGGTATGATACTTTCCCTGGCAATATCAATGCTCCCTACTTAAATCTCTAATTGTTGCCCTGGTTTAACCACTATTGATATTGTTCATCCCAGTATCAATACTCGAACACTGAAATGGGTATTTTAGGTTCAGAAAACACCCAAAGATCATCCTAAAGGCCATGGTTTTCTTTCTAATCTTATTTTGAAGATTTAGGGAGTTAATTAGGGTCTTAAAGTAGCATAAAATCATCTTCTAAATATCTAAAACTTTATTTGATCTTCATATCAAATATAAACCCTAAAATACTTAAATACTTAAACCCTAGCAAATACTTGAAATTTATGAAATCTTAATACTCCAAAGGATTAGAAATACACTACCTTAGTGTTAGAAACCCGGAATGAATCCTCTTTCTTAGCTACACTCATTTCCTTGGTGATTTCGATGATTTCTCCCAACTTTTCTCTTAACTATAAAAACCCATGGCTTGAAACATTAAAAATGATTAAGTTGGATGAATTAGGAACGAAATTGAAACATGAAAAGGCTCAAATTCTTACCTTGGCATAACCCTCGAAGAGGAAGAGAAGAATGAAATAAGGATATGAAGGGGAAAAGCATATGAAGAAAATAAGTAAGCTCCACATTTGTAAAAATGGGAAATTTACACTCTTGGTCCTTCTCATCTTTCCACTATTGAAAAATCTACTTATTATGGCTAATTGAGCCCGTTTCAACCCAAATTAAGCCCAACAACATAAAATAAAATTTCTACAGAATCCACTTACTTCTCGGGTAAACCCGAAACTACTAGCCCAGAATTTGTGGTGTTACAAGAAACTTCAAAAGTACCCTTAAATGTGTGTGTATCAAAAATATACGAACGATGATTTGATGTGAAGAAAATGACTGCAAGCAAAATGACATATTATGTGAATAATGTGTTAAAGGAGACTTATATCATGAGAAAAGCGATGAATCATTGATTTGTAAGTCAGCCCTGAAATTCAAGGGTGAATTCAGAAAAAAGTGTGATTGTATGTGAATGAATAATCATTAATGGATAACTAAATACGATTTGAGAATCATGCTACGTAAAAATATGTTGTGTGGATAGTGATAATGTTAAATGCATTGTGTTGTAAGTTACTAAAAGATTAATTTACTCTCGCATAACGTTCTAGATGAGAGAAAATGTTATAGAATGATGAGAGATAAAATAACCGCACTTGGTAGTGATGTTATCATTGTGTTTGTGTTATGGTTGTATTTATATGTATGTGATGATGTATGTCTTATATGTGTTGAGACTAGAGATCAAATTATGTTCATGGTTAGACTCTTAATTACAGACTAGGGAAAGCATGAAATTAATATTATTGCGAAAGAAAGCTTATGAACCTTAAGCATGTAGCAATTGGATTTATGAATCATACATGTACTTATTGTTTATTGTCATATATATTAGCATGCCTATGTTTATGTGATTTATAGTGTTACTTTAGATTAACGATTTACTACTGTCTATTGAGCTTTATAAAACTCAACGTTCACGTATTTTCGTTCATAGGTTAATAATTTAAACTTATTCAAGGAATATCGTCGCCGTGAGATTTTCAACATTTCCTTCAAGAGTATTATATTGTTACTATTATTTTTTAACTTATTTGCATGAGAAAGTTGGATAAAGAGAGAGAGTTTATTTCCATAAATTCAAACGACAATGAATAATATTGAATACCGTTTATTTTCTTAAACTAAATTGATTCGCGAGATTTTCCGTTCAGATCAGTTTTTAAAAGTTTATAATAACTAAAGAATAAAGAGTTGAATATTGCAGCCGTTTCTTGAGTTTAATGCATGAGGAATTGTTGGCGGAAATTTTTAATTCCGTTTCAAACCTCCTCCTCAAATCTAATTGATTTAATAACAGAAAAGGAAAACCATGTCATTGACCAATCCAACCCACAAGCAGATTTATTAATTAGCTGACCCGCATATGTAATAGGGTGAGGGGATGTAAGGTAGTAAACTACCCAACGGGTTGAGAGCAGCAGATTTATTAATAAAATATTTAATATCACCAGGATTTGACTTTTCTGAGGTGGTATTCCAAATTTAAATCATGACAAAAGCAATATAAATTATTATTATATTATTCCATGTACAGAGTCCCACTTTCAAAATTAAAATAACATTAGCTATAAACATTATAATAGTAATATTAATTTGTTGTTTCAAGGATTTTATTTTGTATTTGTATAAATATATATTTTTGACATATATTTAGTGCACTTTTTTTAATATATATATATATATATATATTATTCATATTTTTAACTTCTCTTATTTTTTTTTCTTTTCAACTCAATCTTTAATCATTTTAATCCATCTTTATCACATAAGCGCTATGTATTTCCTACAGAAAGTGATTTCTTAAAAGTTTTGTTTAGATACAAAATAATATTAATTCAAAAAATAATTTAAAACAAATATTATAGGATGAATATGCTATGTTCGACGAGCGTCGTTGAGTGTCACTAATGATGAGCACCGTTAATTTAATTTATAAAAATTTAAATTCTAAAGGATTCGACGTATAATTATAAATTAGCTAAAAATCTAAAGATAGATTATTTAAAATAAAATATTAATTACATAATTTTTCATAATTTTTTAACAATAATTGATCAAATATCAATCCTTAAATTAAAAAATCCTAAATATTTAGATGTTGATATAAATTAATTTAATAGTGTTTAGTGGTATTTATCGTTAATCGTACTCTTCGAGCGGTGATCATCCAGCATTGTAAACTTTTCCATTTTTATATTATTTTTAAGTGATAAAAAAGCCACCACTCCAAGCTTAGGTTAAAGACAATTTGAGTGCGGAAGGCAGCTGCGAATCACTCAAAAGGCATCCTACGTGGAAGGAACTGAAGCTGAACCAGACACTTATACCCGGCCGTGTATGGTTAAACCGCATGATGAACCAAAATTCGACAAAGACAAAACAATCACGCTGGTCGGAGAAAAAAAACCCAAAAAACAACTTTTTTTTATACTTTTTGCGCATTTACATTCATATGAGTATTTAAAACAACGTCATTTTATTACACTTTTAGATATAAATTGAATATTTTTGTTATTACATGAATATATTATGCATGTATAGTATGAAAAGATGAAAGACAGAAAATTCAAACTACAAAATCTGTGAAGCAAATAGTCAAAACTCCGACATTCCAGTTGTTGAACTACCCCCCATTCTCTTCTATAAATACCCACTTCATCTTCTACATCGAGTATCAAATCAAAAACATTCGATACAGTATTCTTAAGTAGCTTTAGAAAACAAAATGGGGTTTTTCGAGTTATCCCGAGTTTTTTTCATCTTAGCCTTGGTGGTTTCTCTTCTTTATTTGTTCTTTAGACTATTATTCTCTTGCTGGGTTCTTCCCATTCGAGTTTACCGTAAGATTAAGAAGAATGGGTTTGATGGTCCAATTCCTAGTTTCCCTCTGGGGAATATTACGGAGATAAAAATTAGTAAGAATGTCAAAGATTCTTCGTTTGGATTCTCTGGTATTTCCCATGATATACACTCCACTGTGTTTCCTTATTTTGCTAACTGGCAAAAGATTCATGGTGAGTCTTTGTCTTGTTTCATTTACTTGGAAGTTTATAACAAAGCGAAAAGGCTTTGACTTTTGTTCTGTTTGGCTTGCAGGAAAAGTGTTCATCTACTGGCTGGGGACTGAGCCTTTTCTATACATTGCTGAACCGGAGTTTCTTAGAAAAATGTCTTCGAGTGTTCTGGGGAAAAACTGGGGAAAACCCACGGTGTTTAAACGTGATAGGAAGCCGATGTTCGGGAGTGGACTTGTGATGGTTGAAGGAGACGATTGGGTTCGTCATCGCCATGTTATCACTCCGGCATTTTCCCCAGCTAACTTGAAGGTGTCTCTTTTTTCTGTAATACTACTATAAAGTATTATAATATAGTATATTTTCAGAATTTTTGTTAGCTTATCGATAACACTCACGTTTTACAATGTAACCGCTTGAATTTGTATCCCTTAAATAAACATATATAGTGAACAGAATGAACCTTATTTTCTACTTTTGATAATGTAGGCTATGACAAGCTCGATGGTGGAACCTGCCAATTTGATGCTTGACGAGTGGACAGCCCTAATAAGCTCCGGTCGATCTGAAATCGACGTCGAAAGAGAAATCACAACAACGGCGGGGGAGATCATAGCGAGGACCAGCTTCGGGTTGAGCAACCAAAAGGGACGTAAAGTGTATGAAAAATTGAGAGCCATGCAAATCACCCTTTTTAACTCCAACCGATACGTGGGCGTTCCTTTCAGCAAATGGCTTTGCCTTAAGAAAACCCTAGAAGCCAGGAAACTTGGCAAAGAGATAGACCAACTCCTTTTATCCCTCATCGTCGCTCGTAAAATGACTTGGGACGGATCCACTCAGAAGGATTTGTTGGGTTTATTGATGGAAGGCAGCCACGCTGACGGCGGTGCTGGGAAGAGCTTGACGACGAGGGAGCTTATCGATGAGTGCAAGACTTTCTTCTTTGGTGGCCACGAAACCACCGCGTTGGCACTCACTTGGACCTTGCTGGTCTTGGCCTTGTATCCTCAATGGCAAGACCAACTGAGGGAGGAAATCAGAGAGATGATCGGAGATGATGGTGAGATCGATTTTACTCGACTCTCTAGCTTAAAAAAGGTAAGTTTAGGGTCTTATCCATTACAATTTATTTTGACTTTATTTCGTGGAGAAATATCATGGATTAATCAATCAAATACATACTATACATGTGTATGCATATATATTCCTTTTATGTATGAATTATGAAACGTGTTTCACGTGGATCACTGATTGCAAAGATATTGACATAGTTTCTATGGCTATAATTTGCAGATGGAATGGGTGATGAAAGAGGTGCTAAGACTATACTCACCAGCACCAAATGCACAAAGGCAAGCAAGAGAGGATATAAAGGTGGATGATCTTATTATCCCTAATGGAACCAACATCTGGATCGACGTTGTGGGGATGCACCATGATCCGGCGTTATGGGGCGACGATGTAAACGAGTTCCGACCGGAGCGGTTCGAGAATGATAGTCTGTACGGAGGGTGTAAGCACAAGATGGGGTACTTGCCATTCGGGTTCGGAGGGAGGATGTGCGTTGGGAGGAATTTAACGATGATGGAATACAAAGTTGTATTAACTCTTATGCTTAGGAGGTTTTCCTTTTCAACGTCTCCTAATTATCGCCATTCCCCTTCTACTCTTCTTTCCTTGAGGCCTAGACATGGACTGCCTCTCATAGTTCAACTCATTTAGTCTTTTTTAAATGGCATAGTTGAGATCTCATTTATAGGTCTCAGTGAACAACGATGTAATTTTATCTTGGAGACTCAAATTCGAACAATTGCATCTATAGAACGTATGTCTTATAATCATCTATAGTCAAGTTTTACCAGCGGCAAATAGAAGTTATAAAACATAGTTATTGAAGGGGAATCACAATTTACACCAAAATGTATTATCTTCTTTTCCTTGAATTTTGTGATTCAAATATAAACTGTATTTGTTTGACATGGTGAGTTTTAGTTTAATTATCGACTGAATGTGGTCTTGGATTTATTTTTATATAAATATTCGATTCCATAATTTCTAGAGTGTGTCATATCTATTTGATTTTAAAATATTTTGTTACTATGTTCATCATATGTATAAGTCTCATTTTAAATTATGATATTTGTATTAATTTTTTTTGGTAATAGAAAGTTTAGGTCAAGGGTGACTCCCTCAGTCTAAGGTCAGGGCATACCTAAGACTCAATTGGAATTTACATAGGAATTTACAGATTGTCCACTAAAAGTGACGGTGGTAGGATTCGAACTTGGCCTTACAAGCTCAAATTCTTGAACTCTAATCACTTATGTCAAAACTCAATGGCAAATTATGATATTTGTATATAAGTTATGTATATATATATATATATATATATATATATATATATATATATATATATATATATATTTAATATGCCTAATGTAAATATGTATTTATGTAGAGGTGTGTGATATGTTGTATGAATGATGTTCTGTTATTTATATGTTTGTAGATAGTTTCAGTATATATTTAATAGATTGGATAATGAATGATATTGAGTTTTATTATAAATAATATAAATAAGTGTTTTAGTTGTCAACGAGTGTGAGCACAAGTGGTTATGATTAAAAAATTTTAGTATATGAGGTTAAGTTTGAATTCTACCACTGTTACTATTGATATAGAATTTGTAAATTCATATGTAAATCTCAATTAGATCTTAAGTATGCCATGACCCTGGACTGATAGAACTACCCTAACCTAAACTTTTATATAAAAAAAAATAAGTGTTTTAGTTTAGTCTTTTTATTAGTATTCGATAAATACTTGTAATTTAATTAATTTTTAATTAGATTGAATTCGTATTTTTTCTGACCTATGAATGTTGTATCTTTAGTCTGATATATGATTACGTGTAATTTTGAGTGTTATATAAATTGTTTATTTTATTTAATACTATTAACAATGCGAAGAAGAAATATTTTACCTTGATAATCTAAGTTTTTTCTTGAAATTTTGTGCCTTATTTTTTGTTTTTTTTGTTTAGTCGATAACGATGTTGATCTTAATTTTAATTATCGACCGCATATGATTATTATTTTTCTTGATCTTTTTTCATACCATGTCATCATTTTTCTTTTTCTTTTTCTTTAATTTTTTTCATTTTTAAATAAGAATTCATGTTCTTATAACATGTTTTTCTCTACTTTTGTGGCATACTTTTTCTCTGCTCTTGTGACACATTTCTTATGAATTTTGGTACATTTTTCACATATCTATGCGGTTGTGTTGGTGCTCAAATAAAGATCTCACTACATTTATTTTTTGATTGATTTATCCGTGGTCACGTATTCTTAAAAACCCTTTTTGATAAAAAGTTGTTTGTGGGGTTAATCATAATTGTGTAGTGAAACAACTTATCAAATTATTTGGTTCACTCACCATTGGTTTATCATTTCATAAAAACGTCTCATTTGGCAAAGACAAAGAGTTTTATGAATGTCACTGGGTTTTTTTTTTTAATGTTGGATGTCATTCTCAATAGAAAATTTCGTTTTTATTCATATATTTGGTGTTAATATTTTATTTTATGAATAAGTTTTTTGGTAGTTATTGTCTCCAATTTTCTATTTGAGTGTGTTGTAATTTTATTCTTTCTATTATTTTTATTGATAAAATTAGTTGTTATATATGGTTCAAAAAATATATCTTACCTTGATTAAGTGTTAATTTTTTTAATTATTTGTATTTAATTTTTAAATTTATTCTTACTAGATCATTAGAGATAAGATTTATCTACAATGTATCAAATATTGTTTATTTATATATGTGTGATAAAGATACTAATATAAAGCTTATATAGAAAGAAGACACATTTTATATTTAGGTGAGGGAGAGAGGTCCCATCATATCCTTGTAACTTAAATGGAGGGCATTGCAAATTGCCCAATTGAAAGATGGACCAACCATAACAAGCTTTAGATGAAGCTAGCAATAAATATATCATAGTTTAATTTCATCCCTCATCAAGGGTAAGAAAAAATATTATTAAAATGTAATATGTTGTGTGGGCAAATTTTTATTATTATTTTAGAGTGCTTATAAATAATAATATATATTTTAAGACTCTCAATCAGTTCGTCCCTTCTGTCTCAACTTGTGTGTGCTGATATGGCTGCTCAGGTCTGGTCGACGGTGGGTAACCTCTTTGCTAATCGCTCAACCACCGTGGCGATCAACCTTCTTTTTCAACTCAAGTCAGCTAAAAAGGGGAACTCAGAATGCGTGCTTATATTTCGCATGTGTATGAGATATGCGATTCCCTTGCTGCCTATGGTCGCCCGGTATCTGAATTTGAGCAGGTTGTTACTATCCTAAATGGGTTTCCTGTTGAGTATAGGTCGGTGGTAACTGTCATTACGGCGAGTCGTGACCCGTTAACCATTGATGGCGTTATCTCCATTCTCATTGACGCTGAAACACAGCAAAGGAATTTTGAGCAAACAGATGGTGTGCTGATGGCTACCAATGTTGCCCAGGTGAAGGATGGAATAGTAGGTAGTGATCGTTCGTCTTCATCAACCTACTTATCTTCCAATCGTTTTTACTCAGGATCTCGTTCTTCCTCATTGGGTGGTCGTGGTCGCGGCCGGATGAAACTTCAGTGCCAATTATGTGGCAAGAATGGACATCTCGTGGATAGATGTTGGTAGCGCTTTGATCATTCGTTTCCTGGGGTATCTGCAACTAGTTCTCGGGGTTCGAATGTTGCTCAACAGCCTGCAGTGAATGTGTGTCACTACAACGCTAGCAGTACTTCCTATGGCCATGATGGGAAATCAGGGTCTCGACCTTCTGTCTCGGGTGGTCGTGGTTGTGGTGTTTCTGCCAAGAGCAATACTGGGTCTTCGTTTGTGGATTCCGGCTCCACTCATCACGTCACATCCGATGCAGCAGAGATTGTGGATGCTGCTTAGTACACTGGCCCTAGTAAGCTTGTTATGGGCAGTGGTAATATTTTACCTATTTCTAAAATTGGAGAATCTTCACTTGTTACTTCTTCTTGCTCTTTGAAGCCAACAAATCTATTGCATGTGCCTCATATCACTAAGAAGTTGCTTTCGGTGTCTAAGCTTGCTAGTGATAACAATGTCTTCTTAGAGTTTCATGCTTGTCGATGCTTAGTTCGGGATGAAGTAACGGGTGAGGTCTTGCTTCAAGGTCGTGCGGTTGGTGGTCTTTATGAGTTTGGGTTGATATTGCAAGGAAATAAACAAGCTGCTGCTGAAGTTAATATTGCATTGGGTTCTTACAATTTGTATCAAGTATAGCATGATCGTCTTGGTCATCCATCTTTTGAAACTGTTTTGCAATTTTGTACTCACTACTCAATGTATATGTGGCTTTACCTAATGGCTTGAATACACCAATTGCCTATTTGTTCTTCGTGTCAAATGGGAAAGAGTCACAGGCTACCTTTCCATACATCTCACATAGCTTACTCTACACCATTTGAGCTAGTGTACACTGATTTGTGGGGGCTAGCTCCTGTTTCCTCCAATAGTTTCAAATATTACATATCGTTTGTCGATGCCTACTCGCGACATACATGGTTGTATCTGTTAAAAACAAAATATCAAGCTGTGAATGTTTTTCAGGTTTTTCAAAGCATGGTTCGTACTCAGTTTAATACCGATCTCTATTTTGAAAACCAGACCGGACCTGCCGGTTCAACCAGGAAACCGTTGCTTAGTCCGGTTCAATATAAACCGGTTAAACCGTTATTAGTGAACCGGATAAAACCGCTGAACCGTTCGAACCGGACCGGCTGAAAACCGGGAAAAATCGGGATTTTTGATTTTTTTTTAAAAAAAATTAAACCAAACAACGTCGTTTGTTAAACGAGCCAAGTCGAACTCGAGTATTGCTGAGCTCGACTCGAACTTGAAAACTTTAAAAATAAGCTCAACTCAACTCAAACTCACAAGCTAAAAATTATTAAGTTCAACTCAAACTCGAAATATAATATTGAAACTTGAACTCAAAAAGGCTTGAACTCAACAAAAAATTAGAAGCTCGATTGAAGCCTAAAATTCGAGCTTGATTGAAGTAAAATAATAGTTTACTCAATGCTCACCAAAAGGCTCCATGATTTTGAATGTCAAATTAACTCTATTATTTATAGAAGTTAGTTGTGATGCGCTTCTATGTTTCTTAGCAATGTGAGATTGTTTTGTTCTCATATTTTTACTCTTTAGATTTTTGGGATGCTCTTCTATGTTTCTTAGCCATGTGAGATTGTTTTTAAAAAAAAATTAAACCAAACAATATCATTTTGTTATGATTTTTTAACCTCAAATTTATTTTTTAATTATAGTTGTATAATTATATTTATTATTTAATATGTTTTACCTTAAATATTATGTTGTAGTTAATTTGAATCATTTTGTTTCACTTAATTTTATGGTTTTTAACTTATATATGTTATGACTTGCTTTGAATATGACTTGTGATATAAAAAATTATTTTTTATTAAATATTTTTGGTATTTTTATTTAATTTTTTAAATAATTATGACGTCGTCTAGTTCTTTCGACCGGTCGGACCGATTGATCCAGTGAACCGATAGCATGACCGGTTCGCTAACCAGTCCGGTTCTGAAAACCATGATACCAATATCAAGGCTATGGTGGCGAGTATCGTTCTTTGTCTGCTGTTCTTCTCAAGAGCTGTATCCAGCACCGTGTGACATGTCCTCACACGTCTCAGCATAACGGAATGGTTGAACGAAAACATCGTCATGTGATTGAATTGGCATTGACGCTTCTAGCTCGTGCTTTGGTACCTCTCGAATTTTGGTCATATGCTGCTATGACTTCGGTTCACTTAATTAATCGGTTACCCATACGGGTTCTTAATGGTCTCACTCCGTTTGAACGGCTTTTTGGGCACCAGCCAGATTATAGTTACTTGAAAGTTTTTTGGGTGTCAATGTTACCCACATTTTTAGCCGTTTCAGTCCCACAAACTTGCCTATCGATCTCAACCAAGTATATTCCTCGGCTATAGTACGCAACATCGAGGTTATTTTTGCCTAGCTCCGAATGGAAAGGTTTATGTCTCTAGTAATGTGGTTTTTGATGAGACTATTTTCCCCTATGCTGCTGTTGCTCCCAAGTCTACGACATCCAGATTAGACACTCCTTCCTCTGATGGGTAAATTTATCTTGTACCCGGAGCAAGACATGCTTGCATTTACCTTGTGCCCGTGTTCTTAGTCAAGCCGTTCAGTCCCCAGCAAGCTTCTCTCGTCCCAGTCTTACTTTGCCAGCTGATGATTCTGCAAATAGTCCTAGTCCTGCTGTTTCCGCTGATACGTTGAGAGATAACAATGTCGAACAGCAAGCTGAAGGTGTCGGTCCTACCCATCAGGTTGATGATACTATGTATGATGCTGATGGCACGGTTGGCTGCTCTCAGGTTACTCCTCCTGCGGACGTTCCTGATCTTCGCAATTGTCACCTTATGATCACACGCAGCAAACAAACCAAAATTCTTTGTTGCAACAGTTGATGAACTAGTGTCCATTCAACAAGCTTTTTCTCATCCCGATTGGAAACCTGTTGTGCTAGCTGAATATGGTGCCTTGTTAAACAACGACACCTGGGAGCTTTCTCCTTTGCCTCGTGATCGAACTGCGGTGGGATGTAATTAAGTGGTTACTCAAAATCAAACGGCATGCTGATGGCACGGTTGCCCGTTATAAGGCTCGCCTAGTTGCAAAAGGCTTCTCACAAGTCCCTGGCCATGATTTCACTGATACTTTTAGCCCTGTGATTAAACCACCACGGTGAATGTTGTTTTTTCGCTTGCAGTTTTGAAAGGATGGCAATTTCGCCAAGTTGACATAAATAATGCCTTTCTGAATGGTGAATTGAGCGATGAGGTTTATATGACTCAACCTCTGGGGTTCGAACAGGTTGCCAGTGACGGTTCTCCCCTTGTGTGTAAACTGAAAAAAGCGTTGTACGGCCTTCGACAAGCACCACGGATGTGGTATTCCAAGTTGAGGCAGTTTTTCATTGAGCTAGGCTTTCATAACTTGTCTGCTGATGCTTCACTCTTTGTTAAAAATGAAGATGGTGTTCGTACGATAGCTCTCATGTATGTTGATGACATTGTTATGACCGGAGAGTCTTCTGATGCAATTGAGCAGGTTGTTAAACTTCTCAGTCAGAAATTCTCTTTGAAAGACTTGGGTGACCTTAGTTATTTTTTGGGGATTGAGGTTCGACGAAGTTCTGATCGCCTCATTTTTTGTCAGTGTAAGTTTATTCGTGAACTGCTTGACAAAGTTCACATGAGCAACGCCAAACTAGTTCCGACCCCGATGGTTGTTTCTCCCAAACTTACACGAGATGCTGGCGGTTTGCTTGAAGATGCTCAGACCTATCGTAGTGTGGTCGGTGCTCTTTTGTATCTCAGCCACACAAGGCCTGACATTGCCTTTAGTGTAAACCGAGTAGCTCAATACATGCATCGTCCCTGTGAAGGACATTGGTCTGCCGTTAAACAAATACTTCGCTACTTAAATGGAACCATCAATCTTGGCCTGGTGTTTCAGTCATCCACTTCTGATGAGGAGAGTTGCATTGTTGCCTTTGCCGACGCAGTTTGGGCAAGTAGTGTTGACAACCGTCTTTCAGTCTCGGGTTGTTGCGTAGTTCTTGATTGCAACCTCGTTTCTTGGAGCTAAAAAAAAACAGAAAACGGTGGCAAGATCAACGACCGAAGCTGAATATAGAAGTGTTGCGGATGCCGTCTCTGAAGTAGTTTGGCTGAAATCTCTTCTTTTGGACATGGGAAAACCTATCAATGCCACACCAGTTGTATGGAATGACAATACTAGCGCAGTAGCCATGAGTGCCAATCCGTTTTTCACCCCGCTCAAAGCACGTTGAGCTCGATATGTGCTTTGTTCGAGAGAAGGTAGCTAACAAGACTCTCCAAGTGAATTATGTTCCAGCCTCACACCAACTCGCAGACGGTCTAACTAAACCGTTGACAAAGGCTTCTCATGTTCTGTTTGATCAAAATCTTCTGGTTGTTGAAGCAGAAGGAAATAACCAGAATGTTGACATGTTAGGGAGCAGCATGAATGTTGGCGTATGATGTGCATGCACTCCATGCATGATATACGTGAGGTGGCGTAGGGTTGTTAGACTGCTTGAAGAATGTTCTTTTGTTATGCTGAGTCATTGTTTGTTACATAGCAGTTTATTTACAAAATCAACAATAACTTACGTTCAAATACTTTGAAATCTCTGATGTTCAAATCTAAAACATCTAAGAATAATAATCATTTTTTATCCACTAAGTTAACTTAATTCGTGTTTACGTGCGTAAAATTTTAATGGGTAGATGCCATGTAAATCTCGTTGTATATAATAAATGGAGAAAATCGCCTCAGTGACCAAAAATGTCTTATAATATACGATTTTAACCAACTTTTTTTGGATTTGCCAAAATGACCAACAAAATCGCAACGCGAAATAAAAATCGCAACGCGATCCCCAGAATCGCAAATCAGTTTCCAAAATCGCAACGCGATTCTTGAAAATCGCAATGCGATAGTACAAATTCGCATTGCGATTTTCCAGAATCGCAACGCGAATATAAAAATCGCAACGCGAACACATAAATCGCAACGCGTATCCGTAAACCGTAACGTGTATCCGTAAATCGCAACGCGTATCCGTAAATCGCAATGCGTATCCGTAAATCGCAACGTGTATCCGTAAATCGCAACGACAGTACGTAAAATCGCAACGCGTATCCGTAAATCGCAACGCGATTTTTAAAGCGCCATTATAATCGCTACGCGTATTTTATTTTCAAATTACAAAAACGAATATTAAGACAAAATCCCGTAATCGCAACTCATAACCTAAAACCTAAAATCACAACTCAGTCCCATCTCCATCTCTCACTCTCTACGGCGAAATCCGTCCCCATCTCCGAAGATTTCCGTCCCCATCTCCGGCGAAATCCCTCACAACCATTCACGGTCAGAAATCCCTCACAATATTCAGAAATGGAAAATCAACCTCCGAGGGTTAGTTTTTTTAATTATTTTTATTTTGAAATTTTTGCATTATTGTAGGTTTTTCATATTGAAACTGATGATAAGTTTACTGGATAGATTAACCATTTCACTTAGATTTCATTTCGCGTTACGATTCTCTCGTTGCGATTTTCATTTCGCGTTGCTATTCTCTCGTTGCGATTTTCAAGTTAGTATTTGTCTTTGTCTTTGTTTTGTCTTTTGGTTGAAGTAATGCAATCCATTCAAGTTTCAATTTGCAGAAGAGTCGCAACGAGAGAAATGAAAATCGCAACGCGAAAATGACTATCTGCAACGAGAGAATCGCAACGCGAAATGAAAATCGCAACGAGAGAATCGCAACGCGAAACCAAAATCGCATTGCGATTTTCATTTCGCGTTGCGATTCTCTCGTTGCGATAGTCATTCTCTCGTTGCGATTTTCATTTCAACCAAAAGACAAAACAGTGTTGCAAATTTTAGTTTCAAGAATAAACTACTACTTTTTATGTTTATTGTTTTTGGTATATCTTCACAGTGTAGTTTTTGGTATATCTAACTTGGTATGTTTATTGTTTTTGTAGAAATTTTTTTCGGCTTCATTGACATTAAGGAATAAAGTTAGCCTAGCCACTACAATTGCTTCGAAGCTTTCACCTGCACAAAGACAATTGTTTGAGGAAACCTGCTTCGGGCCATGGCTGAGAGTACAGCATCCGGGTGGAGATGCTAATTTGACCCATTAGAGTTTCATAAGTTAACTTTTGTAAAGACAATTTTAGTTGAAGATTCATGGGTAAAGGCATATATTGTAAAACACCATGAACATTATCCCATGACCCTCCAAAACACAAATCTATCCAAACATGATCAACATTAGATGATTTCATGGTTGTAAATTAATTTACTAAACAGACGAGCTGCGAAACTAAAACTTGTTGCCGGATTGGGAAGGATGTCGTTGGATATAGGAACGGATGTCGCCGGAGAGAGTGATAGATGGAGATGGAATGAGTTGCGATTAAGGGATTTAGTTTATGATTTGCTGCTGTTGCGTAGTTATATACCCAAAATTTCAGTGTTGTGATTTACAGATTCTCGTTGCGATTTATGGATTATCGTTGCGATTTACAGATTCTCGTTGCGATTTACGGATTATCGTTGCGATTTACGGATACGCGTTGCGATTTACGGATATGCATTGCGATTTACGGATACGTGTTGCGATTTACGGATACACGTTGCGGTTTACGGATACGCGTTGCGATTTATGTGTTCGCGTTGCGATTCTGGAAAATCGCAATGCGAATTTGTACTATCGCATTGCGATTTTCAAGAATCGCGTTGCGATTTTGGAAACTGATTTGCGATTCTGGGGATCGCGTTGCGATTTTGTTGGTCATTTTGGCAAATCCAAAAAAAGTTGGTTAAAATCGTATATTATAAGGCATTTTTGGTCACTGAGGCGATTTTCTCTAATAAATGGCAGTGTCTAGCTTTAATTAACAAAATGCAAACTTACTTGTTCCCATCATTTTTTATTATTGTCACACTCATTTAATTAATATCTTTATCAACAAAATTTTATTGAAATTATGAAATACGTGCATAATAATTATTCATTTGTAATATAAGATACTATTTTCTTTTTTAATTAAATATAAGATATTTTTTTAATAATGCATTTGGTGATTTCATCTTTATTATATATGATACACGTAATCTTCAAATAGCTAAATCCAATAAAGTTTAAAATAATAAGAGTGGATTATATATTTAGTTATTTAATTATTATTTTATTCATGTTTGATCATTCAACTATTATTTTAAAAAATTATAATTAAAGTTATATTTTGATTTCAGTTTGATTATCTACCGCTAAAAAATTAATAATGATGCTGATGTATTATTAGGATAACGACACATCATTATTAGAAAAATAAAAAAAAATGATCACAACAATAATTCTATTTATATTTAACAATAAATTAATAAAATAAAATAAAATACTATTAAATATAATTTAGGACAATAATTAGATAAAAAATAATTATTATAATAATACTGTAAAGCATTATTTCTATTATTTATATCTTAAAGCAATGGTCAGAACATCAATCGAAATAAATAAATAAATAAAATTTGACTTAATTATAAAATAAGTGTTCAAATTATATTTTTTTAAATATGTATTTAAAATTTTTTTTTGAATCATTTAGCTATCCAACTTTATAAACATTATCACTTTAGGTGTAAGGACTGTAACGACATTTAAATTCTACGTGTCACATTTCTAAATAAAAGTTATTTAGGTGGTTATTTATAATTAACCCGTAAATTTTGGCACGGAATTTCCAAATCAAAGTTATTTGGATTACATTTCTTCTATCCTTTTTAATATATAATTTTCCTAAATGTATAAAATATTTGAGACAAATTGAATAGGTTAAATCATCGCCAAGCAGATGCGGCTATGAGAGTTCGGTTCATCCAACCGAAGCAAACAGCACCGTTTTCTTCTTTAACGGTGAATCCCGGGTTGATACGGTTTCCACCATTGAGTCTACCCCGCATCGACTCAGCTACACTCTGGCTCAGTGGCTTCAACTCGAAGCCCGCCATGCTCATCCGGGCCCTCCACTTCCCCAAAACCTCGCACCTTTCCACTCGGTCCCTCCCCTCGCACGAAACTGAGTTGGCGATTTTGCGGCACAGCCCTTCCTCCACCGTCATTCGTTGTGAGTTCTCCCTCGACACCGTCGACTGGATCGACTCAAATAAAGCTCCATAATATGCGGAAGCTTCTGCCACCCGCGACGCGAACGGCGCCGTGTTGGTATTCATTTCTTGTTCCACCAGTGTTACCACGCGCGGCGCAAATCCTTTCACGCGACGGAGAAGTTCGTCTCTTGGATTCTCCACGCACACGCTTTCGTCAGGCATTCGATAAAGCTTGAACGCGAAATTAACAGCCAATGACTCGTCCGCTTCGCAACCGAGCGACTCCCTAGTCAGATCGCTGAGTTTAAGACCCGTTACCACATTAAATTTCATATAAACTCCAACTCGCTCAGCAATTTGACTCAATTGATCCCCAACAATCTTCAACCTATCATCCCCACCATCATCTGCAATAGCTGTGATTTTCACCAGTGTTGGTTTTTTACTCCCAAGCTCCGATAGCGCGTGGAGAAGATTTTTGTACTGCCCTCCTTGCCCGATATCAAAATCGATAATATGTAACTTATTACAACTTGGTTGTTCGAAAGTGGCATCGACGATAGCCAGATTTGCTGCCAAGAACCCGAGCTTAAAACAAGGGGACAAATCATAAAGCAAATGAGTAGCGGTGGCGTGTTCCTCGCTGAACAACTCAGCCACTGGCGGCGGGTTTTCAACTGAGTTAACCCGCGATTTAAGTGCCAACAACATGCAACCCATGAGCCTCTGCTCTGAATTCCCTTTAGCGTTACCGACTTGAACTAACCGGGTCAGGATCTCGTTAACGACTCCAGATTTCCCCTCGGAAATAGCTGATGCAGCCTCTATTATTGTCTTCTTTGAACAAGCCAATGCCGGAGAAGCCACAGACGACGTGGATGAAGACGATGAAGTAGGAGATGGAGCAACGAGGTTGATAGGGCTGCCGGAACTGATCAACTTTTGTATGGCTTCCGACCACTCGCTGTTTGTGTTGGTAATCACCGAGACCGCATCTCCTTCGCCGTCGTTTTCGTCTTGGAATAGCTGTTTCTCCAGTTCGTGAAGCTGATTCATCATCTTCTTCTCCGAGTCTTGCTGCTGGATCACCGGTGTTTCAACCGGGTTCAGCTGCTCCGGCCTCGGTTGTTGTAAAAGCGGAAGTCCGTGATATCGCTGCGATATACAAGCGGAAGGAGAGGAGAAATTACCCATAACGTCCGGCGACAAGTTGGACGAGAAACCGATGGGAGATAACGGAGAAATCGAAGAGCTGTGCTGGTAATTAGTCCTGGGCTTAACGGAACGAAGATAAAGATTATTACGGCCTAGATTATTATATTGGAGTTGTTGCTTTTCGAAGTCAGCTAGCGTTCGATTGCCGATGAGGTTAGGTGTGGCTCTGTTCACGATCTGAGACGCCGGAACCACGAAGATTCCGGGGATTTGCTTCCTATACGGCGCAGTGGGTTGGTTGTTGCTGACGGCGCCAGTATTTTCCACGGATCTGCCTTCAATTCCAGCGTAAAAATCCGGTCCACCGGCGGAATACCCCGATGCCATTTCTCACGATCGGATTTAGAAACAACGAGAGAATAGAAAGAAAGGAAGAGAAAAAGGGTTACGAGAATCAGCTTTTTACGAAACGCATGATATAAGATGAGAGTTTATGGCGTACTAATGATTTTCCTTAAAGATTTCAAAATATCAAGACCACGTATTTGTGAAACCAAATCGGGTTGACATCATGACGTTATAATTAATTAATTAATTATTTAATTACTTATATTAATTTCAACAGACTATAAGATTATATATGTTTATAATCAATTAACAATAAACTTATACAAACCTTAAGGTAGTATATGAATTATTTTTTGTTTTATATATTTTATTTATAAATTAAAATTAAAAAAGATTAAATGTAATTTGATAATAAATAAAAGAGAGAAATAGAATACAATTACAAAGTTTGAAGTTACATGTTAAAGAAGTTATAGATGTGAACGCTAATGTTTTCGATGGGAAGCAATCAGATCAAAGCCGTTAATTTCCTCGTGATTTGTCGGTTATTTTTATATATTTTAGCGTATTAAGACCAATTCTCCATTCATTACACGCATAAAGCTTCCCTGTCAGCTGTTTAAACCACGTGTCTTTCTAGAGTTTGACTTCATGCGGCGGTGAGAAATGAAAATGAGAAATAAGATGCAAAGAAAGAGAGAGAGTGGATTCACGCGATCGTCATGACAGGATCACCCGACTCGGTTTTTAATTGTCCGCAGAATCCAAATGATCTTCTAGTTCGGGCATTTGATCATGACAAGACAGTTACCAAACTATTCATAACGGAAATCTAACTCAGAAATTTAGTTACAAAATGACGTTGGACATCTTTTGGCTCCAATTATGTTAAGGGTAACGATGAAAACGGATCGTGACAATTTCATCTCATGAATTTATCTAATTTAGGCAAAGAGTCGTTGTCAGAAGTGGATTAGTGGTTAGTTATTGTTAAAGTATTCTATCTCCAGAAGAAGGTAAACAAGAGGAGTGAAATTAAGGTGTTTCCATCATGTGGCAGGCATACGTTGAAGCTAGGGAAGATATGTGTTCTATCATAAAATTTCTTAGAATTAGAATTTTTCTTTTTTAAAATTCGAAGTTTTCTTCATTAATTGTTAATTTTCAGTTATTTGGTTAGTTAAGGTGTTGATAATTAGTTAGGTTGTTGTTATTAATTAGTTAGATTGTTAGTTAGGCTAGTAACTGCCGGTGGGCTGTATATAAATGATTTAACATTAATACATGTGTCCACTCGAAAATTCTATGATGTCCACTCTGAAATTAGATATTGTCTCCAGTGTTCCTGTGTTTACAAAGGCTCAGTATGATCAAATACTTTACCTCTTGAACAAGACACCTTCTGAGGATACAATGCCAACTGCTGCAGCAAATACTACAGGTATTAACTCTGCCACTACTAGTCTTTCTTTCAATTGGATATTAGACTCAGGGGCCACTGACCATATGTTATCAGATTTTCAAAAGCTAGTATCTCCTATTCCTTGCATATCATCCTCTAGATTTGTATACTTACCTAATAGAAAAACAACCCCTATAACATATAGATGTTCTTTTTCTCTTGACCAGAATAATTCCCTTAAAAATGTCATGTTTATTCCAAATTTTGCACATAACCTTTTGTTTGTTTATAAGCTGACCAAAGAGCTTAATTGTACTGTTTCATTTTACCCTGATTTCTGCATTTTACAGGGTCTCTCCACTTGAAAGATGAAGGGGATTGGTAGGGAGTCTCGTGGGCTGTATTTTTTTGATTCTTCAACTTTTGATTCTGGTATTTTTTCTGTTAATCATTGTAATTATTTTTCTCGTGGTCCTGCCATGGGTTCTTCAAATTGTATGAATCTTTCAACTGTCAATAATACAAAACTTTGGCATGCTCGTTTAGGACACTACTCTTTCTCTAGTTTACATAAAATTCCATATTTACAATCTCATAAGTTTCATGCTGACAGTATCCATAAATGCTCAATTTGTCTCATATGAGAGTTTTTGGTTGTTTATGTTATGCCACCCAACCAAATTACAAGGATAAGTTTTCCCCAAAAGCAATACCTTTTGTCTTCATGGGTTATTCTGCCATTCAGAAAGGCTACCTTCTGTTCAATCTTGACAAAAAAACCTTTTTTGTTAATAAGGATGTTAAGTTCCATGAGGATATTTTTCCCTTCCAATTTCTCATTTCTTCTTCTTCTCTATTTTTTCCTATTCAAGAAATTTATGATTCTGATTTTCTGGTCATGCCCCCTCACACTTAATCTTTTATACATTCTGGGTCTTCACCTCATTCTGCATCACCTCAAGCTTCAACAGATGATTCCATTTTACCTCAACCTTCACCTCAGCCAATTATTTCTGATGGCTCTTCATCAAGTAGCATTTCTATCCCCCTAGGTAGTCTACTAGGGTCAAAAAACAATCTGCTTGGTTACATGATTATGTGCAGTCCTACCAATCTTCCTCTCTTCCAGGTACTTATCCAATCTCTAACTTTCTTTCTTATTCTCATCTTCCAGCTAAAACTCAACTTTACCTTTCTTCTATATCTCATTTAGTTGAGCCTAAGACTTATACTGAAGCCATTCAAAATCCTGAATGGATTAAAGCCATGAATGAGGAGATTTTAGCTTTGGAATCTAATAATACCTTGTCATTGGTGCCGTTGCCTTCTAATAAGACTCTTATTGGAAGTAAATGGGTGTATCGCATTAAATATAATTCGAATGGAGAAGTGGAGAGATTTAAAGCTCATCTTGTTGCTAAAGGATGCACTCAAAGAGAAGGGGTTGATTATGTTGAGACCTTCTCACCTGTGGCAAAGATGGTCATTATTAGAACAGTCATGGCTCTTACTTCTATTCATCAATGGCCTCTTCTTCAGATGGATGTATACAATGCTTTCCTCCAGGGTGATTTAGTTGAGGAGGTATACATGTCCCTACCTGAAAGATTTTGCAGTCAGGGGGAGACCAGGGTGCACTACAAGAAAATATACCTTTAATGACACACGAACGATGACACACGCTAATTTATGACTTGCAAAAACTGTGTGTCATAAAATAAATGTCATGTTTTTTAAAATCTGAACGATTTATGACTTACAATAATGTGTGTCATATTTAATAGTCATAATCCAAAAAAATTACAAAAATACGGAGTACAATTTTAATTGTGTGTCATCTGTAAAAGTCGTATTTTAATTTTCCCTTTCATCCTTTAATTCCCGCTTCTTCCCCCTCGATAACAAAGTTCACACCGCATGCTTCCCCCATTTTTTTTTTCTTTTTTTCCCTTTTTCGCCATTCACCACAAGGATTGAGGTGCCCTTGAACTCTTCAGCCACTTCCTGTTTCAGGAATCGGGTCTATCAAAGGTTCCCATTCTTAATCCCAAGACGTTGAGATGGGCTCAGCACAATAGTCTTGTCCTTTACCGTGACTGATTATTTGTAAGATGAGAAGTTACAGAGGAACGACAAAGTTTCCGACAAAAGTAATAGTAAAACCTTCTTTCAATTCGTTTAGGGTTTTAAACTTTAATCTCATGTAAACTTTCTTTAATCTCTTTTCATTTCCATTAAGAGTTTTCCTTTTGTTGTTTTCTGTTTGGTTTTCGAGAAATGTATGTAGGAAAAATAGAGAGAGAGAGAGAAGACATAGTTGTTTAATGATATTTATAATTCTTGAACCTCAAATTATTTAAAATTAGTAAATACTGAAGCTCGGTTAGATTAAATTGCTTAATTTGATTAAATTTCTATGTTTTCGCCTTCTTTTCGTGGAAATAGAGAGCAGACCAGCAGGGGATAGTTTATTTCCCGTTCAATTTTCTTTTTTTTTTATTTGATTTCCTAGTTGCATAACAATTTTTTTTCCCACTGAATTTGATGATTTTAAGGCGTTTATGTGATAGTTTTATGTTAATTTGGAAGATGACGCTGCTTTGTTACACTGAAACCCAAACTCTGGGGTGAAATGCTTTGCAAACTCGGGTGAAATTAGCACATGTTTCAGAAAACATAAATGTTTATCTAATAATATGGGCATGGTTGACTTGATTATGTTGGAATTGTAGGATCAGGGTCATGCTTGTATGATTTCTTATGTTCAGAAACACCACGTTGGGATCGAGCAAGTGATGCAGAGACTACTACATATTGGTTTCTCAGAAAAGAACGGAAATCCTCCGGTATTATCCCCTTAAGTCGAATGTATCGTTATCCCATCTGTTACATGTTACAACTATATTATTCGGATTTGAGTATGAATGTCGAATATCGGATGCTTTCAACTAAATTCATTTTTAACTTGTATTATCCATTAAATAGGTGCACGGGCAAGGCTCGAGAGAATGTTGGAAGAGTTTGGGAATAGTGTTTGTGCAGATTGTGGATCTCCGGATCCTAAATGGGTGTAAGTTATCTCATGCTTTTGACTCTCTCTGGGTTATGTTATTTGGATTTGAATATGTGTTAAACATATTCAAGGATAACATTTGCCCCTCTTTTCTTTTTGGTGCTTAAATTGGGTATGTTAAATTAGCATTGCCTTTTGTTTTACTATTTGTTTCTTCTTCTTCTTCTGTATATTAGATCTTTAAGTCTTGGAGTTTTTGTTTGTATCAAATGCTCCGGTGTTCATAGAAGCCTTGGAATGCATATATCAAAGGTATGCTTTTTATATTGCTTTAAGTATCAAGTTGGAGCAAGATAACATTTCATTAGCTGGTTTTCTAATTCGAGAAGCAACTGTGCTAGGTTTTATCAGTAAAACTAGATGAATGGACGGATGGCCAAGTTAATTCTCTGGTAAATTTGGGTGGCAATAACGTAGTAAACAATAAGTATGAAGCTTTCCTTCCTGATAGCCTTAGTAAACCCGGATCAGAATCCTCCATTGAAGAACGCTCTGATTTTATTAGAAGAAAATACGAGATGCAAGAATTCTTGGAAGGCAATGACAAACCAACTGCCTCCATCAAACTTCTTCGTCCATGTTACGAAACGTTTCCAACAACCATTTTAGTGATAAGAAACATAGTGAGAAATAAAGCAGACATAGAATCGGTCAAAGATTTAGAAACAGCTGGGGAAGAAAAGATTGTGATCAACTGAAGAGTAAGAAGAGCAACTCTTTGGTAATTACTTTTTTTTTGTTTGATCTTGTATTGCTTTGAAAGTATTTGTAACATGGATTGTTTTATCGGTGTGTTACTGAATGCTTCTTTAAATTCACTGTTTATAGGCAGGTATGGTTGAATTTGTTGGACTGATTAAAGTTAATGTAGTTAAAGGCACCGATCTAGCAGTCCGAGACATGCTCACTAGCGATCCCTTTGTCATTCTTGCATTGGGCCAACAAGTATGCTTCTTTTTATGATCATACGTATCAGCAACATTTATACTCAAATCTGAATAACATAGAATGGTATTATTGCATGTTGAACTGAAATGAAGAAATCTAATGAAGCATGTTATTGTAGTGATCTAATTTCCTCAGTTTCCCCCCCTTTTTCGCAGTTGGTAAAGACTCGTGTCATAAGGAACAACCTAAATCCGATCTGGAACGAAAGCTTAATGTTGTAAATTCCAGAAAACATTCCTCATTTGAAAGTGGTGAGTTTGATTCGTAAACAGTGAAAGGAAAAATGTGAATTTTGTTGCCTGTAAGCTTAAACTCACTCTTCCTTGTTTTATACTTTGCAGCTTGTGTATGATAAAGATACTTTCAAGGCTGATGATTTTATGGGGGAGGCCGAGATCAACATTCAGCCTCTTGTCGCGACGGAAATTAAGTCCTCCAAGAGTAAACCAGTGGATAATGGGTTTGGATATGAATGTGTGAATGATTCTGGTGATGGAAGTTCAGGAGCAGGTGAGAGTTTTCGAACATATAAGAGACGCAGGCAGTTAAGTTTGACTTCAAAGGTCAAAGTGCTAGATGGTGGGAAAGCATTGGCAAACCAGGTAGCTTTTGATAAACATGTCTAAATATGTATGTTTGCAATTGTAGCTGTTAACTTTCTTTTGTTATTGTAATGTATAATGTTTGAATGGGCATGGGCTTATTCCAATTGTAGCTGTCTAAATGTAATCAGCTTTGTCCTAATTCTTTGGTACACTTGGTACGTTTACTTGATTTAAATAAGGATCTTACATAGTTTATACAAGTGAGGTGTTTCATTGATAAAAAAGATTTAAGGATCTTAACCGGTTCTACTATACACTGGTTATTGTTCCCCTATTTTTGATTGTTGTGACTTGCGAGCTAAAAACTCTTTTGGTTTAATCGATTGCCACGTGTCTTTTAAAGTCTAAGTAAAGAAGTTAACAATACATTATTAAGTAAACACTCTTATGGAGTTTCTAAACTCTACTTCTTGTATGTAAGATAATAACTTACAGTTACATATTTGTCACTCAATTGCTTTTTGATCTTCCTAGTTGATGAAGAATAATTTTTTTAAAGTGTATAGGATTTTAACTAAGTCTTATTGAGGATTTTGGAGTGCAAAAGGTTGGGTCTTGTGGTAACATCTTTATGATACAAAACCATTAGATTTCAAATGTGGTTCCCTATTCTTTGTTTGTTACTCTAGATATGTTTAGCTTATGTTTTTTTAATGTTAGATAAGTTTAGTTTTTTATTAATATGTTAGGAATATACCTTGTAGTTTGCATTTTCTGTTGCCTGGTTTATTCTTTAGATCATTAATTAAATATCAACATGTTGCATATTGAAATACATGCGGGTTGTAGAATATGAAGTTTTCGATTTCCATACTGTTGTAGGCTGGAGACTCAAGATTTGAGGATCGTGATCATGTGCGGTATACTAGGGACCAGATTCTACAGCTTAGGGAGATAATCATGCAAAACTTTTGCTTAGTAGTATCTTTCATCTCTTTATGTTATCTTTTTGTTGCAGTGATTTTGCATACAACTACCTCGAAGGGACCATTCCAAGTATATGTGCTTCAATGAATTTGACTTTTATGTAAGTTTTTAGAACTCCTAACATAAGTTTATTCTCTTAAAATATCAACCTAAAAGTTTTTGTGCAGTTCTCTTCTAGTAAATCGCTTGTCAGGAGAAATTCCGAAGTACCTGGGAAAATTTACCAGTCTCACATATCTGTATGTTCTGAACCTTTGTTAATTATAGTTATTTAGTTAGATTTTTCAGGGTTTAGGGACGATTGACTACCTAGAAAAATTTGCATTGCAAAATCAAAACAACAAACTCTGTTAGTTTGTTTTTTATTAGATGTTGTAGGTGCTAGAAAATTATAGACTTTTCATATACCTTTTTTTACTCGGTAGGAAATATATTAAGGATGTTTAATGCTTTTCTTTATCAGGAATTTTGAAGCAAACCAATTTTCGGGCCCTGTACCACCTAAACTTGGGGATTTAGTGAACTTGGAAACTTTGTAAGGAAAAACTCAGTACCTTCTTCTTCTTTTTTGTTTAATATTTTACGATTCTCTTAATTTCTTGTTAAATTGGCCTTGATCAAATGATTTGTTTTCATGCTCATTGTAATTTCAGGATGCTCTCCTTCAATCAGTTAACTCAGAATTTGCCGGTGACGTTTAATTTACTAAGAAATCTAACTGACTTGTAAGTTTCTTCAAATTTTCCTCTATTTTAAACCACGTATCTGGACACGTTCATAGTATCAACACTGATGTGTTTGTAAATATTGCATTTATCTTTTGTGCAGGAGGATTAGTGATATAAATGGGCCAAGTCAGGATTTTTCTGTACTCAGAAACATGAAACGCCTACTGACATTGTATGTTTTGTGCTCAAATTATCAAATATTTTGAAGGTTCCATCTATATATGATTCATTTTGATAGAACATAATCCCGTTATATTTGTATAGGGTTTTGAGGAATCTTATGTGACAAATTTTATTATGTCGTGATATTTTGTATCGACATATGATTACAATATTTTTGATAACTTAATGTGAATTTATTGTATGCAAATGGATTGTTTATATATAATATGATATATATATTTAGTATTATGAGGCATTAAATGTGATTTAGTTTGCTTATTTGTCAATCTACAATATATATATATAATTTACGACATACAATCACGACACACAAATGTGTGCCATCTTTTCTAATAACGTGTGCTTCAATGACATGCAATATAAATCATAAATGCGTGTCATAAATTTATGACACACAAATGTGTGTCGTCTTCATTTATGACGGGGGCTTCAATGACACGCAATGAGCGTCATAAATGCGCGTCACAAATGCGTGTCATAAATGCTCGTCATAAATTTATGACGCACAATTGCGTGTCATCTGAGATTCATGTCGGTGGCTTCAACGATAGGCATTTGTGTTTCATCCGCACCCATAGATGATGCGTAATGCGCGTCATTAAAGGGGTTTTTTTAGTAGTGGTGTGCAGACTGCAAAAATCCTTGTATGGATTAAAGCAGGCTTCAAGGCAGTGGAACATGAAACTCACAGAGGCTCTTCTGTTGGCAGGATATTCTCAAAGCAAGTTTGACTACTCATTGTTTGCTAAGTTCAAAGGAAGCAAAGTAGTCATAATGCTCATATATGTGGATGATCTTTTGATAACTGGAAATGACAATGTATTGATTGAAGAACTCAAAGGAATTCTGAATAAAAGCTTCAAAATGAAAGATCTTGGTGAATTAAGGTATTTCCTTGGCTTAGAAATATTAAGATCAGAAAAAAGAATAATTATAAGTCAAAGGAAGTATGCATTGGAGTTAATTGAAGAAACTGGCCTGGGGGGTGCAAGGCCTGTTGCAACTCCTTTAGAACAAAATATGAGGTTGACTTCAGAAGATAAGCTGTTAAAGGACAAGACAATTTATCAAAGGTTGATTGGGAAGTTGATTTATCTCACCAACACAAGGCCTGACATTGCTTATTCAGTGCAATTGTTGAGTCAATTCATGCAACAACCAAGGAAATTAAACTTGGATGCATCTTTAAGGGTGGTCAAATATATCAAAAGCAGTCTAGGTCAAGGAGTGTTGTTGAGTGCAGGAAGTTAATGACAACTTCAAGCCTTTTGTGATTCAGATTGGGCAACTTGCCCAATGACTAGGAGGTCAGTAACAGGTTTTTGTGTGAAACTGGGAGACTCTTTGTTATCTTGGAAGTCCAAGAAACAAAACACATCTGCAAGATCATCTGTAGAGGCAGAGTATCGTAGCATGGAAATGACTGCAGCAGAAATAGTGTGGTTAACAGGCTTACTGAATGAACTTGGGTTTAAAAACACAAGACCAGCAAAGTTGATGTGTGATAACAAGGCAGCTCTTCAAATAGCAGCAAATCCAGTTTTCCACGAAAGAACAAAGCACATTGAAATGGATTGCCATTTTGTTCGAGAAAAAATTCATGAAGGAATAATTAAAACAGAGTATCTGAAGACAACAGACCAGCAAGCAGACATTCTAACAAAAGCTTTGGGAGTTCAACAACATGAATATTTGAGTTCCAAGTTGGGGTTAATCAACATCTTTAACCACCAACTTGAGGGGAGTGTTAGTTTTCAGTTATTTGGTTAGTTAGGCTATTGATAATTAGTTAGGTTGTTGTTATTAAATAGTTAGATTGTTAGTTAGGCTAGTAACTGCTGGTGGGTTGTATATAAAGGATTTAGTCTTGTAAACTTTAATATATGATAAATGAAATAGCTGAAGCACGTTCTCTGTAATTACACTTTTTTGAACATTAATACACGCGTCCACTCGAAAATTCTATGGTGCCCACTCTGAAATTAGGTTGTATTAAAACATTTATATTATTAATATATGTGTGCCCACCGTTCGAATCCAGTTATCATAATATTTTTTGATAAATTTTAAATCTAATTGAAGCAGAGGAGAAGAGAATTTTAAGAAAATGAAGAAAAGTGTTTCTAGTGGATTTAAAACTCACGTAAAGAAATATACTAGAAAAAAGATAAGCAATTTGATTTTAGATTGTGATTTAATATTAAAATAATTTTGATCAAATTAAGTACATGAAGTTAATTTATTAATTCAAATTAGTGCACGAACTTCATTTTTTTAATCTAAATTGATACTTATAATAGATGATCAATTTGAACATGAAAGTGAAGTTCATGTATTAAGTTGAATTTAAAAGTCAAATTTAAATGCTTAAATTGACAAAAAAATGTTTAAGTATCAAATTAAATTTTGATTCTAAATTTAAATATCGAATTGGACCAAAAAATTACGTGTATGATATATGTAGGGTTATAAATTTGTCGAATCGAGCTCCAATATTAGAGCTAGACTCAAAAAGTTTAGAACTGAGTTCAACTCAATTTGAAAACTTACGAGTTTAAAATTGTTAATTTTGACTTAGATTCAAAATAAAAAGTTGAAGCTCGACTCAAGCTTGAAAAACTTGAACTTAAAACAATTCGAGACTTAGTTCGATTGAAGCTCAAAATCGAATACGAACTCGAACCTGAACCTTAAATACATGAAATTTTTATATTGTATATTTTAGAAAATAACATAGAAATATTAAATTATTAATATTTTACTTTAAAAATCTAAAAGTTAAATATGTTATTTTTTCAAGTTGCAACGAACATTTAAAATTAAATTTCAAGTAGTTTGTTTCGAATTATTAAAAATTCGAGTCGAATTTAAGTTCAAACTCAAATCAAATTCTTTCGATTCAAATATTATTCAAACTTTAACTAAATTAGTTTTAAGTAGTTTATGATTTGTGTCATCTCACTTACGCCCTAAATATGAAAGATGACAGTGGGCACAAACTTTTGGGCAAGATTGGTGGATCAAAGAAAGTGATGAAATAACTGCCTCCGCTGTTTTCTCTTTTCCACTTCCCGCAAACTCCCATATAAATGTGGATGTTGACGAAGTTCTCTCTTTATTTTATACAAATCCATTTCATGAGAGCCCCATTTCAACTGATTTAGGACGGCCGAGTGGTCTAAGGCGTTAGACTCAAGTTCTGGTCCTCTTGAGAAGGCGTGGGATCAATTCCCATTTCTGATATTTCAACCTTTTTACTAAATAAAAAGACTGTCTAAGAATTCATTGGGCTTAATCCTCACAGTTTATCATGAACGTGAATTACATTGACTGGTAATCAAAAGTCTAAATTAATAGCATTAAACACATGGTTTAGTTCAGCTTTTTTTTCTTGTTACAAGGGCACGTAGACACCTAATCAGCAATTTCCTTTTGAGTAGCCATAACAACTGCAACAGGTGGCGTATCTGATTCATGTAGACCCCTGGGAAGATTCCACGCGTACTTTGCACGCCCATCCGCGATTTTATTATCGTTTCGGTTTGCTTTCATTACTCTAACTTGTCAATCTTTTGCCAGATAGGCGTCAATATGGTGAATAATGCCAAGACCTTCCTCCTTCCAGGGATTAGGCTTAAGCAAATTTATCACTTCTTGACTGTCTGTTTCAATTTGAATCATTCTACCTCCAATCTTCCACGCTGCCTTTAATCCTTCATAGATTCCTCAAAGTTCAACTTCAGCCGCTGAACACACGCCTATTTTCTTGGCGAAACCAAACAGCCATTTACCTTCATGATCCCTACTTACTCCCCCGCACGTTGCTTCTCCTGTATGTGTTTTCTTAGCTCCATCCATATTGATTTTTATCCATGGGTCTCTCGGCGGTTGCCAAGTCTCCGTTTTCTTAGTTTTGATACGAGTTCTGGTATTTAAACTAGTTGTGTTTATTTCTCCAGTCATTCGGGTTGCTTTCTCAACGATCGTCTCTTTTTCTACTCTTTCAGGCTCGAAAATGCTCATATTCCTTCTTTCCCACATTATCCGAAGGATGACCCCAAATAAAGTGGGCAAATCGCAAGCTTCAGCGGTAAGATTAAACTTATTAAGTTTTCTTTGATCCAATATTGTCTATCACCATTTAAGAATTTTTCCCGATCATTAGGGTGAATGATTAATGAATTGCTTCCAGGTTTCAATCGCTCCCGGGCATCTTCTCACCACATATGTGGCAACTTCCGTTTGAGGCCATATGTCAGCGAATCCTCTCAGCGTTGGTAAGTAATCTTCCCTTGCACAACAACCATAGGAAGGTTTTAATCCTAGGTAGGTTTTAGTATTTGGACAGAATCTTTCAAAATTTTCCTCCTTTGTTTTGCTCACGGGCTGTTATAGCTTCATAGGCAAATTTAACTGTGAATTTTCTATTAGGGGTGAAGATACTAAATTTTTTTTTTACTCATTTTATTATTATTATTATTATTATTATTATTATAATTATTATTATTAAAAAATAATTACAAACAGGCCCATATTGGACCGGCCCAATTACAAAGGACCCAACTGGCCCAAATCAGAAACCCTAAAACCCAATTAGGGTTTTCTATCCAGCTGCCGCCGCTTTGCTTCTCCACCGTTGGATCTAGCATTGATCCAACGGTCCAGATGGCGCCAGACGAAACCCTAGGGTTATGATACCCTAGGGACTACACCAGCTGCCGCCGCTCCACGTCGCTCCAGCCGCTGCCACGCCCCAATCGAAGGCTCCAGAAGCTCCAACGCCAGCCGTCCACGTTATGGCTATGGGGTGAGTCACCACTGGGAGTCCGGTGACTCACCGAAGGGTATTCTTTTACCCGGTCCGATGGCCACACCGGTGATGGCTATAAAGCCATCACCCCATCTGCGAAAAAAAAAGGAGAGAGGAACAGAGAGAGACCAGCAAAAACAGAGAACAAAAACAAAGAACAATAACCCACAATCCGCAGTAAACCAAAACAGAAACAAAAAGAAAGTAAAGAAGCTTACCGAGGAAGCCACCGGACCTCTTCAAACTTCACCAAAACCTTCGAAAACCGAAGGTATTTCTTTAGATTTGCTCCGATCGGGAGCTATTTAGGAGAAAAGAGCACCGGAACAGTCCTTAGGACGGTCCGATCTACCTAATGATGTAAAAATAAAATTTTCCGGCCACCGGATGCGGTGGCCGGCGGTGAGGGTCACGGCGGCAGACGGTTACCGTCCGGTGACCGGCTTCCCTCCGATGAGGGAAGCTAGAGAGAAGGGAGAGCTTTTTCATTCTCTCTCAGTTAGAGAGAGAATGAAAAATGGAGAATGAGAGAGCTGGCCCGAAGGGCCAGCCGTTTCTGGCTTTAAATAGCCCTTCCCGAATGACGTCGTTTCTGGGAGGGCTATTTGTGTAATTATTAATAGTTAAATCCTTTCCGCAGTCATCCTAGTTTATAAACTTTCCATTTTAGTCACTAAATCGAGTTTATAATCCTTTTAATTCGGTTCTTTAATTTCAATTTTATTTATTTTAGTCCTTTATATTAAAATAATATATATAGGGTAAATACCAGATTTAGTCCTATAATTTTAATAATTAATATTTTAATCTGAATAGTATGTTTTAATTTATTTTATTCTAATATCCGAATTTTATATAGTTTTATTTTAGTCACTAAATTAATAAATAAGAAAATAGCATGTTTAATTCCTATAATTTTGATTAATATTGAATTAGGTTTTTAATTTTAATTTACTATAATTTAGTCATTAATTTTAAATATTTTTATTTATTTTATTGCTTTTAAATATATAGTTCTAATTGTATTTTTATTATTTTAATTTTACTTGTTTATATATTTAAATATTTTTATTATTATTATGTAGTCATAAATATATATATAATAAATACATATTTATTTTTTTTAATAAATTATTTTTAACATTTATTTTTCAATATCGAAGAAAAGGGCAGTCTTAATACAACTGGATGTCCTATTCTGGTATTTTAAAATTAAATATTATAAAAAATTATTATTTAATTTTATTCAAATTAATATTTATTAATATAAAAAAAAAGAGCTGTCTTAAGGCACCTAGAAGTCCTTTTCCGATATTTTTAAATATTTTTTATATAATTTTGAAATAATAGGATTATAAATTAAATATATTTTGAATTTTTAAATTTTTAATAATAGAGACAAATTTATAATTAAAAAGTACCAATTTTGGGCGTTGTAGGGGTGCTAATCCTTCCCTAAACGTAACCGACCACGAATCCCTTTTTATTATTAAAAAGAACGAATTTTTGGTTATAAACGTAGATCAGTTCATTTTTTAATTGATGTTTTCTTAAAACTCTTTTAAAAAAATAATTTTTAGGTATTCGACCTACCTGACCCTAAATGCCGATGGCGACTCTCAAATTATTTTCAAAAACCATTTATTCACATCAATTTTCCCACCAAATAAATATTTCGTACCAGGATGAAAACCGGTTACGGCAGCTTGGCGACTCTGCTGGGGATCTGGTCAAACTTTTAAAAATCAATTATAAATTGTCTCTATTAATTATAAATTAAAATTTCATATATTTAATTTATAATTCTTTTTTTTATATACATATTATTTTTATAGTATTTATATATATTATTAATATTTCATTTTATTTACAAGTATTTTATTTCATTATTTATTTTTCTGTCAAAGGTTTGAACATTTCTCCTCACACACAATACTTGCATTGCATAACATAAGCTCTATAATTGAGTTTATCCCTTTTAAGTGGGAGTGAAAGCGACGTCTTCGTGAGAATTTATTCTCCGTGTCAGACCTAGCAAGTAACTTTCGGGGTTCATATGCTCTATGTCTTCGTGAGAATTTATTCTCCGTGTTAGGCATAGAGAAATGTATCCCCTCGAATTAAACTCGATCCATTTTAGTCTGTGATGGACTAGGATTGAGGGTTAGCAACCCAAGGGGGCACTAACAAGGACAATTCGGGTACCTTTATTCTTAGATCTGAAACCCTGCATATAATAAACCCTAGAAACTCTTCCGATCCGAAGTCATGCCGAAATTTTGTCCAAAAATAGGTATACACACAGGAGAAATGAATTCTAATTTTCCTGTTAATTTTTTTTCTTTTTTCTGATTAAATTACATGTATATTTAAATTATTTAAATTATGAAAAAGCATGTTTAAATAAAAATATTTAGGCAAATGTTATTATTAAATTTCTTTATTATGTAAACTAATTCATTTCTTTTTGTGTGTTCTTTATCTTTTCTGTTTGCATAGCATCATACAGGATAAAAGGAATTGATCCTCGTGCTAATTGTCTCATTGGAAAGCCTTCATCCATGGATAAAAAGTGTTCAAATCAAATAATTCTAAACTCAGAAGTAAGACAGTGGGCTGAGGACTTACAAAGACAAGAAGGAGACAGTTTGCAGAATGATTATGTATATGACTTGGCCAGTTATGCTCCAATTTCGCTAAAAAGAAATGATATGCAAGATTTGCGAAGCATTTGGGAAAGTTGGGATTTAAACAAAAAATTGCAGTTTTATCAGACTTACGGAGACATCCCATATTTGCTCTATGTCGAAGTTGATGATGAATTACTCAGAGCCCTAATTCAATTCTGGAATCCAGGGTACAATTGCTTCACTCTCAATAAGGAGGACTTGGTCCCTACTATTGAAGAGTACACAACTTTTCTACATATCGAAGGGGCTTTGGAGAATCGAATCTATTCAAAGTCAATTAAAACTCAACCCTTTCGAGTTAAATTAGCAAAGATTGCCGGGGTACGAGAAGAATGGGTGGCATCCCGTACAAAACAAAAAGGCGAAAGCGAAGGCATTGCTTGGACCAACATTAAAGAACTTATTCAGAGTCATCCAGACACTAAAGTACGATTCGATCTATTTGCTCTGGGTATGTATGGTATGGTCATCTTCCCAAAAGTATTGGGATATGTTGAACCTGCAGTGGTAGATTTGTTTGAACAGCTACCGAAAAAGATTAATCCTGCTTCTGCAATTCTAGCAGAGACCTTCAGATCGTTAAATGCTTGTAGAAAGCTAGGAGGTGGACGATTCTCAGGGTGTACCCAGTTGTTATATGTTTGGGTCCGTAGCCATTTCTGGAAGACAGAAAAGGTTTCATACCGACGCTTTAATACGGATTACTCACCATTAAAATAATTTCTAGAGCAAGAATGGCCGAAAGAAATTAAGAAAGATATGTGGATTAATGCTTTTCGAAATCTGCAAAGTAATGACGTTGTTTGGCGAGCCCCGTGGCAAATCCAAAGGGAATTCTTTTACAAATGTGGTGATTACAATTGGATAATGCTGCTCGGATTATGGGGAGGAATTGGATATGCACCACTTCTGGTCATAAGACAGTATGAAGGTCGTCAATTTGTACCTGTCACCGCTGGATTACATTCATCTGAGTTCGCATTTCACAGCAAAAATTATAAAAGAAATATCATGGAAGCCGTTACAGCTTGGAAAACAAATTTTTGTATCCGAGCTAAAGCAGCAAAAGAAATGTTAACTCCTGATTATGAGGAATGGAGATATGTCAGGAAAAATGAAAATATTCCTCTACCAGATCAAAATGAGGATATCTCTATGGAAGATCGCATTAAGGTGGTTCCATCAGAGATTGAAATCCTGAGAGCTGAGTTTGAAGTAGAAAGAGAAGGCTGGTCAAGAGAATTAGAGCAAATGAGACGAGATAAAGCTATGTTGGGTGTTGATATTGACTTTCATTCATCACAATGTGCAATGTTGAGATAAAACAAAGAAAAAGTTGATGGTGAATTTAGAGCATTAAAGAAAAATTACCAAGAGTTATATAAATCCCGGAAAGCATCAGGACCAAGCCAATCAACATTACAGATAAGCAGAGAATTGAACATCGAGAAAAGTCGAGTTGAAGATATGAAAGGAAAGAATAGCCGTCTACTCAAAAGCCTTGAGAAAGGAAAGCAAAAAATGGAAGATTTTGAGGTTGACAGAAGAGAGCGAATTATAAAACACAAGGCTGAACACCGCGAGATCATGAATGAAATACAAAGAGAAAGGGATCAAGCCAAAGATTTAGAAGAAATGAAGAATGACATCTTTGATAAATTTGAAGATGAGAAAAATATCATGTTCAAGGGATTTGAATCTGAAATGAACCAACTGATTGCTGAACTTGAAGTCAGGGGCCAAAAGATTGAAGAGTTCAATATTGAAAAAGAAAAATGGGAGTTGGAAAGAAAGAATTTCAACACCAAAATTGAGGTAGAGCAAGAAGTGGCTAGCAATTGGATGCAAAGATGCAGAAACAAGAATGTTCAAATCCAGAAGATTAATCAAAGAACGCAAGAAGCACGAACAAAACTTGAAGAAGATCTGGATCAGTCTAGAAACAAAAACTCAGAGTTTAACGCTTACATTTTGCAACTTGAAGAATCATTATTTCAAGAAAAGGTTCGTCTAGGACCTAATGATCTCGAAGAAAGTAATGAGGAAAGTGCTTCACTGTGAAGACGCATTAGAGATCTTGAAAAAATTCTATACAATTGTCAAGTCAGAATCACTGAGTTAGAGCAAACTCTTGAAGGAACGAATGCACAATGGCAAAAGTCAACTGATTTCTATGTTGAAAGAAGTGAAGAAAGAAGTAATATGGTGTTCGAGGCCATGGTACA
This sequence comes from Hibiscus syriacus, assembly GCF_006381635.1. Lineage (NCBI taxonomy): Eukaryota > Viridiplantae > Streptophyta > Magnoliopsida > Malvales > Malvaceae > Hibiscus > Hibiscus syriacus. The sequence goes on along the minus strand of NW_024062798.1, from coordinate 1,807,498 downwards.
AATGAGCGAAGTTGCTAGATATATTGGGGAACTAGCTGTTGAAGCCAAAATAATTGAGCATCACGTTGATCCAGTTTCTAAGTGCGGAAAGAAGGTGTCATGGTTAATGAAAGAAATTATAGAGCTTAATAGGAAAGCTACGCCTTATCTGTAGTTATGAACTATTATAAAGAAACTTTTGTATGCCGATGAAAGTTGTTCTATGATAGTTAACTTTTTGGGATCAATACCTTTTTGCATACATGCATTTTGCATACATTCATTATTCATTTCATGATTTTCTTTATGTATAATTTTTATTATTAAGATAAAATTCATTAATTAAAATTTGGAAAAAATAATATCAAAAGATTTTTCAATCGCAGTTATTCTGGCCAAAAGAGAAATACAACATCACTACGGTACTAGACAAGCTACTAAGAGAATTATGGATGATAAAATACAACGTATTGAGGAACAGCATAATAAAGAACAAGCAGAAATGAGAATGAAGCTGGAGAAAATTGAAGCCAGTATTGCAAATTCACAAGACAGTATGATGCAGAAAATAGAGGACATGTTTAAAAGGCAGGCTATCATTGGAAAAATGCATGAAAATCCTGTATCTTTCGACCAAGAACCTATGTATCCTCTAGGTTTTCCACCAGAACCAATTTATCACTCTGGTACTACACCTATACAAATTAATGCTCGCACATCAGCATTTCAAGAAGCCAAACCACATGAAAATTGACAAGTGGATCCTGCATCTTCAAGCAAAAATCCGCTTATATCAGATGTGAAAATAGGGGATCTTAATACTGAGCATTTAATCCCAGATTTGAATGAGATGAATGAGAAAGAAAAAGTAAATGAAGAATTAACCAGACAGATCAAGAGCTTAGAGGAACGAATGAAATCCGTGGAAATAACTGAATCATTCTATGGGTTTGATGCTAGTGAATTGAGTTTGGTTCCAGACCTAATCCTCCCCATCAAGTTCAAAGCTCCCGAATTTGATAAATATGACGGTACCACATGCCCTTCATCCCACATTACTATGTTTTGTCGCAGAATGGCAGGATATGTGAAAGACGAGAAATTGTTAATTCACTACTTTCAAGATAGTTTGACAGGACCAGCTTTAAAATGGTATACTCAATTGACCAAAGCCAACATTAGATCCTGGAAAGATCTGGCTAAAGCATTCTTAGAGCAGTACCGCCACGTAACAGACATGGTCCCTGATAGATGGACTCTCCAAAATTTGGAGAAAAAGAATAACGAAACGTTCAGACAGTATGCTCAGAGATGGCGTGACACAGCAGCCCAAGTTCAACCACCTTTGTCAGAAAAAGAGGCCACAGTAATATTTGTCCATACATTGAAAGCTCCTTATTTAAATCATCTAATGGGGAATGCAACCAGAAATTTTGCAGATTTGGTCATTTCTGGAGAACTCATTGAAAATGTCTTGAAAAGTGGCAAAATTGAATCAAATGAGGGGTCTAGTTCCAAAAGACCTATGTACCGGAAAAAAGAGAATGAAGTCAACAATGCAAATTCTTACAACAAGGATTCATCGAAAAGTGTTACAATAACCCAACCAAGGGTTAAGAAAGAGGAAACAAACACTAATCGAGCAGAGTCCAGAGGATCTCGAAAGGAAAATGAAAGGTTGTCTTTTACACCTTTACCAGTACCATATGCGGTGATCTATGATTCGCTGTTAAAAGCAGATGCCATACGGCCCTATCATTTGGTTCCCATGCAACCACCATTCCCTCCTTGGTATGATACAAAGGCACACTGTGTTTACCATGAAGGAATTACGGGTCATTCTATTGAAAACTGTTTGGCATTCAAAAGGGTGGTTCAAAATTTGATCAACACTGGAAAGTTGGAATTCAATACACCATCTGCATCAAATCATCCATTGCTAAATCATGGAGATAAAAACGTGAATGCAATTCAGGAAGAGAACAGAAAGAAAGCAAAAACTGACATTTCTGAAATTAAATCTCCTTTTGTTTGGGTATTCCAACAACTCTCTTTAGCCGGTATAATTCCACAACAATTCAGGCCAAAGCAGAATGAAGGCAAGAATTATTGTGAATATCATCAAGAGAAGGGGCATAAAATTCAACTATGTCCTGAGTTTAGGGATTTGGTGCAAAAATTGATGAACAACAGAGAAATAGAACTCTTTGAAGAAGAACCAGGAAAAAAAAGATGATGTTTGCTCATCAGAGGATTCTAAACCTAGTCAAAGAATAAATGATCCTGTGATCATTAATGTGAAATCATCTACGGTGATTCCTACACCAATAAAGCCGAAAGTAGTTATCACCACTCCTCTACCATTTCCATACAAAGATACCCGCAGGGTACCTTGGAATTATACTACCAATGTTTCAATGGTAGGATGATCTGTTTCTCTAGAAAAAACAAAAGAGAAAATACAGAGTTTGGGTACAACATCGACGTCTGAAGCAGTAAGCGAAGTCGGGTTCTTTACAAGAAGTGGGAGATGTTACTCTCCCGAAACATCCAATGCTTCAGAACAAGTGAAAGCAAAAGGAAAAGCCATGGCAATACCTCAGAAGGTATTTGATGATGAATCCCCTCCAGCATTCAATGAGCCTGTGACAGAAAAACAAGCCCAAGAATTTTTGAAATTCCTGAAACATAGTGAGTATAGTGTGGTTGAACAACTACACAAACGACAAGCGAGAATTTCTATTCTTGATCTATTGATGAATTCAGAAGCACATAGAAATGCTTTGATGAAAATGCTCAATCAAACATTTATCCCTGAGGATATATCCCTCAATAAACTTGACAGAATTGTGGGACATATAGCCGCTGACAATTACATAACGTTCACGGATGATGAAATACCGGAAGGCGGAATGGGGTCAGTAAAAGCTTTGAACATCATGACACATTGTCATGGTCATGTGTTGCCAGGAGTATTGATTGACAATGGATCCGCTCTCAACTTGATGCCTCTAGTCACACTTCAAAGAATGCCTGTGGATCAAATCACACATGAAGAGTTATCAGAATGTAGTGCGAGCCTTTGATGGTACTCAAAAAGAGGTACTCGGGAAAATGGAAATACCGTTGTTAATTGGACCAGTCGTGTACAATATTGACTTTGTGGTGATGGACATCCACCCTACATATAATTGTTTATTAGGGAGGCCATGGATTCATTCAGCAGGAGCCGTTCCTTCTTCATTACATCAGAAATTGAAATTTGTTGTTGATGGACAACTAATATGCGTAGGAGCTGAAGAAGAAATCATTGCGTCTATAACAAGTGATGTTCCATATATTGAAACCAATGATGATGCTCTTGAATTTGTTAATGCAACCTTTATTGCAGAAGGAAGCAAAATTCCATATCCCAGATTATCTGATTGCACCAAGATGACGGTACGACAAACTTTAGGCATCGGAGCTAAAGCTGGGAAAGGTTTAGGAAAGAATCTTCAAGGGATTTCAGTTCCTGTAAGTATAAAGACGAAGAAATATCGTTTTGGGCTTGGGTTTAAGCCCAATTTTCAGCAAAAGAACAAAGAGATGAAAAGAAGATGTGAAGACAGAAAGGCAAGGTTGAAAGGGAAAGAAATCCTTTGGGAACACATGTTTTTCCCACAGTTGAAGACCACATTCAGATCAGGGGGAACAATTAATGTAGAACAATAGCTTGTTGAGGCCTTTAAAGAAGAAAAGTTGATGAAAGATCAAAGCATATTTGAAGAAGCTATGAATGGATTATTTATCAACATGATCATGAATGACAACAAGACTGGCAAATACTTGGATAGGATTCGCCCATGTTTTCCTGGAGAAACACTCAACAATTGGACCACTGAAGATCTTCCTATAGTTTTTAATATTAACGCAGAGTAATATTCAGAGAACTAATCTTTATGTTTAGCTCAAAAATATGAAAACTTTTTGTTATCTTGTAAAGGAAATTATGTTAAATATAAGAAATTTTCTTTAAAATTTTCAGATGGCAATCATTCTTTACATTTTCTTACATTTTTACATTTATTTATTTCATAAATTTACTATATTCTTTCGGAAATATGTCCGACTTAAATTTGCAGGTGTCACCATTAATAGCATGTTTATTCCTAAATTTAATCAAGAGATAAATTAGAGCAACCCATATGTCTGGAAGAATCAATGGTGTGAGGATGAACTGGAATGTGATGTTCTACTGAACTATTAAGATTGGTAGAAAAAGAAGACAAACAAATTCTACCCCACAAAGAAGAGATTGAGACTGTGAATTTGGGAACAGATGAAGAAATAAAAGAGGTGAAAATTGGTACTACTCTGACAATCCAGATAAAAAAAGAATTGATAAATCTCCTTCAAGAGTTCAAAGATATCTTTGCCTGGTCTTATCAAGATATGCCTGGTTTAAGCACATATAGTGATACACAAGCTTCCAATTAATCCAGAATATAAACCGGTCCAACAAAAGCTCAGACGAATGAGGCCAGAAATGTTGTTGCAAATCAAAGAAGAAGTGATGAAACAGATCAATGCAGGTTTCCTACAGACATCTAAATACCCAGAATGGGTAGCCAACATTGTTCCCGTACCAAATAAAAATGGGAAAGTTCGAATGTGTGTGGATTACAGAGATCTCAACAAAGCTAGTCCGAAAGATAGCTTTTCATTACCCCACATAGACACATTGGTAGACAATACTGCAGGACACGCATGGTTTTCATTTATAGATGGCTTTTCAGGATATAATCAGATAAAAATGAATCCTGAAGACATGGAAAAAACAACATTTGTAACCATGTGGGGTACATTCTGTTATAAAGTGATGCCATTTGGATTGAAAAATGCAGGGGCAACGTATCAAAGAGCCATGGTAACTTTGTTTCATGACATGATGCACAAAGAGATTGAAGTATATGTAGATGACATGATTTCCAAATCCCGAACTGAAGAAGAACATATTAAAAATCTGAGAAAGCTTTTCCAGAGATTGAGGAAGTATCAATTAAAGCTCAACCCCGCTAAATGCACTTTTGGGGTAACTTCCGGGAAACTTTTGGGATTTGTAGTCAGCAAAAAATGAATCGAGATTGATCTAGATAAAGTAAAAGCAATTCAAGATCTTCCACCACCCAATACAAAAAAAGAAGTTCGAGGCTTTTTGGGAAGATTAAATTATATATCTCGGTTCATTTCTCAATTAACTGACAAATGTGATCCAGTGTTCAAATTACTTCGTAAGAATAATCCTGAAGTCTGGAATGAAGAATGTCAGGAAACTTTGGATATTATTAAGAAATATTTATCCAATGCCCCAATTTTAGTATCACCAACGCTTGATAGACTGTTAATTCTCTACTTGACGGTCTTTGAAAATTCAATGGGATGTGTACTGGGACAGCATGATGAATCTGGAAGGAAAGAAAAAACTATTTATTATCTGAGTAAGAAATTTACTGATTGTGAAATTCGATATCCACCAATACAAAAATTATGTTGTGCCTTGGTGTGGACTACTCGAAGACTCAGACAATATATGTTATACCATACTACTTGGTTGATATCAAAACTTGATCCTTTGAAATTCTTAATGGAATCACCAGCTTTGACAGGCAGAATGGCTAGATGGCAGATGTATTATCTGAGTTTGATATTGTATATGTCAACCAAAAAGCAATAAAAGGAAGTGTAATAGCTGATTTTCTGGCCAGTCGGTATCAAATGATTATCAGCCTTTGAGCTTCAATTTTCCCGATGAAGATTTGTGTGCATATCCATGAATGAAGAAGTCAGAACAAATGGTGCATCTGCATTTTGGAAGCTTACTTTGACGGAGCATCTAATGCTTTGGGACGAGGAATCGGGGCAGTGTTAATTTCTCCAGAAAATATTTATTATCCCTTTACAAGTAGACTGGAGTTCTTTTGCACCAATAACATGGCAGAATATGAAGCTTGTGTCATGGGATTGAAAGCAGCTATAGAAAGAAAAATCAAATGTCTCAAAATATATGGAGGTTCATCGTTAGTGGTGTATCAATTGTGAGGAGAATGGGAAACAAAAGATCCCAAATTGTTGGAATATCGAAATTTTACCCTCGAATTAGTGAAAGAATTTGAAGTTACCTTCAATTATCTCCTCGAGAAGAAAATCAATGGCAGATGCTTTAGCTACATTAGCTGCTATGTTTCAGGCAACTAAGAAAGTTGATATGATGCCAATCAAAATGCAAGTATATGAAATTCCTGCACATTGTTATAGTGTGGAAGAAGAGGTAGATGGTAAACCATGGTATCATGATATTCTACAATATATCAAAAATCAAAGTTATCCACCAAATGCATCGGAAATTGATAAAAGAACCTTGAGAAGAATGGCTGCTGGATATTTTCTTGATGGAGAGATTATGTATAGAAGAAGCAATGATCAAATGCTATTGAGATGTTTAAATACCAGCGAAGCTAGAAGCATCATTGAAGAAGTACACAGTGGAATATGTGGAACACATGCAAATGGTCTTTCCATGGCCAGAAAAATAATGAGATATGGATACTATTGGGCTACCATGCACACAGATTGCATTGATTATGCAAGGAAATGTCATAAATGCCAGATTATAGACAAGATTCATGTACCCCCATCTCCTTTACATGTAATGACAACACCCTGGCCATTTTCTATGTGGGGAATAGATATCATTGGTGCAATCACACCAAAAGCATCGAATGGACATTGTTTCATCCTTGTGGCAATTGATTATTTTACCAAATGGGTTGAAGCTTCATATGCCAATATTAAGAGGTCCACAGTCTGCAAATTCATAAAGAAAGATAGTTTGCCGGTATGGCCTACCAGAAAGGATCATTACAGATAATGCTCTGAACTGAACAACAAAATGATGACCAAACTTTGTGCACAGTTTAAGATCAAACATGCAAACTCAGTGGCGTATCGTCCAAAAATGAATGGGGCAGTTGAAGCAGCAAATAAGAACATCAAGAGAATCATTACAAAGACCACTGAAACTTACAAAGATTGGCACGAGAAGTTACCTTTTGCTTTATATGCATACCGAACTACTGTTAGACATCTACTGGGGCAACACGTTCTTTAGTCTACAGGATGGAAGCAGTCTTACCAATGAAGTTGAGATTCCATCGCTCGAATATTGAGAGAAACAAAGTGGATGAATCTAAAAAGGCCTTTTCCGGAGGAGCGTTGATCTTGGCAGAAATGGATGGAAAAATTCTGAGAAATCCAATAAACTCAGATTCTATCAGAAATATTTATGCTTGAAGAGAAGAAGAAAAGAAAAAAAAGAAAAAAAGAAAAAAGAAAAAAAGAGAAAAAAAAGAAGAAAAAAGGGGGGTCAAGGTGAAAACCCACAAATGGCATCTTGTAACCAAAGGAAGGATTTGAGTTGAAAACCTGAATGGGCGGCTCAAATGCATGTTGATATTAGGCATCTGGCAATTGAACCCTC